>NW_019154091.1:16213412-16252231 GCF_002288905.1 Enhydra lutris kenyoni
AAAAAAAAGATAATTTTAATTACCAAATGAGAATAGGAAGAAATATTCCTAGTTCCACATACTATCCTAGGACTTTAAAAACCTAATCTTGTATTTAATGTTTGAAGAGCTTATGTTTTAATAAAATTCTAAGCAATGGGTCTTCAATGATTATGTTAGTCATTTATACATTTTTTCAATGATACTGAAAACTACTTGCCATATACATTTACAGACATGTAGTGTATCTTATTTACTTTTCTGGTAGATAGCACAGTGGCTGCCACATCCAAGGCCTTTACTATATGCATTTGCTGAATGAATGAATGAATGAATGGATGGAACGTTTTGTGTATATAGCCTATACATTGATTTCAGAGTGCTATGACACATATTTAATTTAGGTCATCTGTTCCTTAATATATGTTACTCAATCTTGGTCCTATCCTTGCTTTTTCAAGGGAAAACATAAAGGGAAATTTGCTTTGGTGTAATGAGTAGGCAGAAAAGACTTTTGGGAGAGAATAAGATTCTCAAGAATGCAGGACTTTATGATGGGACAACATTGGCAATGTAACTTAAAGTGTTTACGTGTAATGCTGGAAGACATATTAAAGATAGGATTAGATGCTTTTAAGAAGAAATATCTGAAGTTAGTTGAACAACAAGAATGAGGGCAATGTTCTGGGCAAGAGAACAGTGTGAGCAAAGGTCCCTTGAAAGAAAATCAGGGTAGGAAAATAAAAGTTAAGTCATTGTGGCTACCATTTTGTTATGTAACCCCTCTGTCTCATCAATTCCATATTAACTGCTACCACAAAAAGCTTCCAACAATTATATTTTATCCCATCATTTTTCTTTTCATTCATTCATTCATTCATTCAACATATAGTGAACATCTTCTATCTGGATACTACATAAATTACTGGGGAGTACAATGACAGTTAAAAACAATCCTCGATCTTATAAGGAAAGCAAAAGTAAATAACCAATTAAAATGAAAACCTTTACCTTAAAAGAGTAAAGAAAGTGCTGTGGGAATATGTGTAAATGAGTTGCTAATTGTTCTTAAACGAGAAGAAAATTTGAGAGAAGCTTTTCAGAAGAAACAGAGTTTAAGCCAAATCTTAAAAGAAGAATGGGTATAACAGGCAAATGAGGAAGTGGAGTGGAAAGGCTTTTCAAGTGTTGTAAACAGCCTGTTTAAGGAATACTGATGTGGTATGTTTATGAAGCTATGGTAGCTGGTGTGTTTTATAATCATAGAGTGCATGGCAGTGAGAAGTGAGTTGAGAACAGACAGGACCACATGCAGACAGTGAATTTTATTCTGTATTCAGGAAAGGGCTATTTAGAATTTTAAGCAGAAAAATAAATTGATTTAATTTACATTTCATAAAGATCACTCTTAATGATTCTGTGGACAATGGCGGGAGAGGCATGGGTGAACAAGAATGAAACCAAGTAGAAGATTTTCGGTCTCTGCCAAGGGACTGAAGTCCCTAAATTAAGGAAGTTCCATATAAAAACAGAGGAGTGGATTGAGTCAGAAAATAATAGAATCACTCTCTAAACTGCAAATGAGTCCCTGTTGTCTAATGAATAAAATATATTTCCCTTACCTTTACACTCAAAACCCTTCATTGTTTTCTCTCAACGTATCAGTCTAGCTAAACTATACTTTTGATGATACTTGGGCTCCATGAATCATTTGCTCTTTCCTTTAGGAATCTTGATTTTTTTTTTTTCTCTGTTTAGGAAATGGACACCACGCATTAATCAAATGGCACTTTTAACAGTAAATACTTTTTAGAATAAAATCTTCTTTATTAAATGATAGCCTCTATTAAGGAGAAATCAAATCCTATATTTTTGATCCTGTTCACTCACAGTAAACAGAATGTCCTGAAATTTTTTCTGTCAATATAGTGCGAATAAATGTATAAATGAAATATTAGTATTAGACCTAGTATTTGTTTTCTTTTGAAATTCCAAAGCAAGAGTAATTAGCAAAATTGAATGAAGCATCAAAAATATGTGTACTCTGGTAAATAAACTGGAAAATTTATAAGTTCTATGGGAAAACCAAAATAATGAACTTTATCATATGTGATTATGACTTCACTGGACCTCTTCATGAAACTCTGCCATCTTTGCAACTTTATCAGTAAAAAGCAATTGACTTTAAAGATTGAAAAAAACTTACTTCTGAAAATCTAATCTCTTGTAAATAAGAAAATATTGAAAATTCTATATTTGCAAATAATATATTTCTACCTCAATGCTTTCTTAAAAATAAAAAAGTTTAGAATTCTTTTGAACAAATATATAAATCATGAAGGTAGAAAATGTAATTGCTTTCATAATCATGTAAATTCTAATCCTTTGATGATTTTATCACCTTTTATGAGCTTATGCTTATTCCAAGAATTTATTTGTGGCTAAAAACAAAGATTCATCCACTTTGTCAAATTGATTATTATAGAAAAATGTTATGACTGTCTGCTGAGAATTTAAGACTAATATGATAGCAGCATTCAGAATCTCTCTTTAAAGGTAACTTCACTGGAATGTGATAACATCTATAAATTTTACCACTCAAACATATTTACAGAAATGTAGCTAATAAAATCAGAATAGTGTTGCTCTAATGCTTATATGAAATAGAAATATCCTTGTTAAATCTAGTAATGACCTAGGGAAACTTTTGTAGTGAAAGTACAACATATTTTGATTTATTCTTCTCTCTAAAAGGAAAGATATGTGGGTGTGTATGTGCATATGCTTGTGTGTGTGTGTGTGTGTGTGTGTGTGTGTGTGTGTAGTGGAAAAAGTTAAAAAATATAAGTAATAAAAATAAGGAATTTGGTCCATAATCTAGAAACTATTACTATTAAGTATATTTTAATATATGCCCTGTTAGTATTCTTTATTATGTATTTTTAAAAATGTATTTTATCTACATATCATGTTTAAATATTTGTACTTAAAACTAAACTGTCTTTTCAAATGATTAAATATTCTTCTTCAAATTCATTTTAAGTGCCTCACTATTATACTATTTCATATATGTGTCATAATATACTTGATTTTATCCATGTTGCTGGACATGTAGTATGCTTCCAAGTCTTTGTGCATAACTATGTTTATGCAGTGCTACTGCTATGCAGATTTTTGCCTCTCCAGATTGTGCATCTTTTCTGGCATTTTCTTTTAACATGAACTGTAGAAATGGAAATGCTATTCCAAAGCAAAATGTGCACACATATATCACTATCAATCTATTTTGATTAATTGAACTGCAGAAGGGTTGTACCAATGTACAATCTTGCCAACAGGGCTTGAGAGCAATAACTTCCCTCACTTCACCACTAAGTTTGTAACTTTAAAGCAATCTTTGCCAATTCAATTGGTACTGGTTATTAATAAGTTCAGAACACAATTATTCCTGACTCCCATAGGACCCTGTTATCCAAGTTAAAAAGAAAAAAAAAAAAAGAGCTGTACACTTTCACCAAGATAGTTGTAAAAAGGAAATTAACTAAATGTAAATATTTCTCATATAAAGCATTAAAATTTATAACATTTTTAACATAAAATTTATTTATTTATTTATTTATTTATTTATATTTTATTATGTTCAGTTAGTCATCATATAGTACATCATTAGTTTTTGATGTAGTTCAATGATTCGTTAGTTGCGTATAACACCCAGTGCTCATCACAACACATGCCATCCTTAATACCCATCCCCGGCTATCCCTTCCCCCCATCCCCTTCCCTTTGAAACCCTCAGCTGATTCCTGGAGTCAGTAGTCTCTCATGGTTTGTCTTCCTCTCTGATTTTCCCCTTCTTCAGTTTTCCCTCCTTTCCCCTATGGTCTTCTGTGCTATTCCTTATGTTCCACATGTGAATGAAACCATATGGTAATTGTCTTTCTCTGCTTGATTTATTTCACTTAGCATAATCCTCTCCAGTTCTATCCATGTCAATGCAAATGGTGGGTATTCATCCTTTCTTATGGCTGAGTAATATTCCATTTTATATATGTACCACATCTTCTTTATCCATTCATCTGTTGAAGGACATCTTGGCTCCTTCCACAGTTTGGCTCTTGTGGACATTGCTGCTATGAACATTGGGGTGCGTGGGCCCCTTCCTCTCATTACATCTGTATCTTTGGGGTAAATACCTAGTAGTACAATAGCTGGGTCATAGGGCAGCTATAGTTTTAAGTTCTTGAGGAACCTCCATACTGTTTTCCAAAGTGGCTGTATCAGCTTGCATTCCCACCAATAGTGTAAAAGTGTTCCCCTTTCCCCACATCCTTGCCAACATTTGTTGTTTCCTGCCTTGTTAATTTTTGCCATCCTAACTGGTGTAAGGTGGTATCTCATTGTGCTTTTGATTTGAATTTCCCTGATGGCTAGTAATGTTGAACATTTTTTCATGTGTCTGTCAGCCATTTGTCTTCTTTGGAGAAGTGTCTGTTCATGTCTTCTGCTATTTATTGGCTGGATTATTTGTTTTTTGGGTGTTGAGTTTGAGAAGTTCTTTATAGATCTTGGATACCAGCTTTTTATCTGATATGTCATTTGCAGCTATCTTCTCCCATTTTGTGGGTGGGCTCTTAGTTTAATTGATTATTTCCTTTACTGTGCAGAAGCTTTTTATCTTCATGAAGTCCCAAAAGTTCATTTTTGCTTTTGTTTCCCTTGCCTTTGGAGATGTATTTTGAAAGAATTTGCTGTGGCTGATGTAAAAAAGATTATTGCTTATGTTCATCTCAAGAATTTTGATAGATTCCTGTGTCACATTGAGATCTTTTATCCATTTAGAGTTTATCTTTGTGTATGGTGAAAGAGAATAATCAAGTTTCATTTTTCTATACATAGCTGTCCAATTTTCCCAGCACCATTTATTAAAGAGACTGTCTTTTTTCCACTGGATATATTTTCCTGTGTTGTCGAATATTATTTGACCATAGAGCTGAAGGTTCATGTTTGGACTCTCTACTCTGTTCCATTGGTCTACATGTGTTTTGTGCCAGTACCGTGCTGTTTTCTTAATCACACCTTTGTAGTAAAGCTTGAAATCAGGAAACGTGCTGCCCCCAGCTTTTTCTTTTTTAGCATTTCCTTAACAATTCAGGGTCTTTTCTGGTTCCATACAAATTTTAGGATTATTTGTTCCAGCTCTTTGAAAAATGCCAATTGTATTTTAATAAGGATGCCATTGAAAGTGTAGATTGTTCTAGGGAGCATAGACATTTTAACAATGTTTATTCTTCTAGTCCATGAACATGGAAGGTTTTTCCATATTTTTGTGTCTTCCTCAATTTCTTTCATAAGTATTTTGTAGTTTCTGGAGTATAGATCATTTACCTCTTTGGTTAAGTTTATTCCTAGGTGTCTTACAGTTTTTGGTGCTATCATAAATGGAATTGATTGCTTAATTTCTCTTTCTATAGTTACATTGTTAGTGTATAGAAAAGCAATTGATTTCTGTGCATTGATTTTGTATCCTGCCACATTGCTGAATTGCTGTATGAGTTCTAGTAATTTGGGGGTCGAGTCTTTTGGGTTTTCCACAGAAAGTAACATGTTATCTGTGGAGAGAGTTTGACTTCTTCTTTGCCAATATGAATGCCTTTTATTTCTTTTTGTTGTCTGATTGCTGATGCTAGAACTAGTACTATGTTGAACAATAATGGTGAGGTTGTGCTCCTGACCTTATGGGAAAAGCTCTTAGCTTTTCCCCATTGAGAATATTTGCCATGGGCCTTTCATAGATGGTTTTTATGATACTAAGGAATATTCCCTCTATGCCTACACTGTGAAGAGTTTTAATCAGGAAAGGATGCTGTATTTTGTCAAATGCTTTTTCTGCATCAGTTGAGAGGATTATATGGTTCTTGTCTTTTATTAATGTGCTCTATCAAGTCGTTGATTTGTGAATGTTGAACCGCCCTTGCAATCCAGGAATAAATCCTATGTAGTCTTGATGGATAATCCTTTTACTGTTCTGTTGGATCCTATTAGCTAGGATCTTGTTGAGTATTTCGGCATCCATGCTCATCAAGGATACTGGTCTGTAATTCTCTTTTTTGGTGGAATCTTTGCTTGGTCTTGGGATCAGGGTAATGCTAGCCTCATAGAATGAGTTTGGAAGTTTTCCTTTTGTTTCTGTTTTTTGAAAGAGCTCCAGTAGAATAGGTATGATTTCTTCTTTAAATGTTTGGTAGAATTCCCTTGGGAAGCCATCTGGTCCTGGACTCTTGTTTTTTGGGCGGTTTTTGATTTCTGCTTCAATTTTGTTACTGGTTATTGGTCTATTCAGATTGTTTATTTCTTCCTGTTTTAGTCTTGGTAGTTTATAAGTTTCCAGGAAGGTATTGATTTCCTCCAGGTTGCTTAATTTATTGGCATATAGTTCCTGGTAATAATTTCTTTAAGATTTTATTTAATTAATTAATTATTTTATTTTTTTATTTGAGAGAGAGTGAGAAAGAACATGATAAGGGAGAAGGTCAGAGAGAGAGGCAGACTCCCCATGGAGTTGGAAGCCCAATGTGGGACTCAATCCCAGGACTCTGGGATCATGACCTGAGCTGAAGGCATTCACTTAACCACTTAGCCACCCACACACCCCCTGGTAATAATTTATAATAATTGTTTCTATTTCCTTGGTGTTAGTTCTGATCTCTCCCCTTTCATTCATGATTTTATTAATTTGGGTCATTTCTCATTTCTTTTGGGTAAGCTAGCCAGAGGTTTATCGATCTTGTTGATTCTTTCAAAGAACCAGCTTCTAGTTTCATTCATCTGTTCTACTGTTTTTCTGGTTTCTATTTCATTAATCTCTGCTCTAATCTTTATTATTTATCTTCTCCTGCTTGGTTTAGGTTTTATTTGCTGTTCTTTCTCCAGCTCCTTTAGGTCTAAGGTTAGCTTGTGGATTTGAGATTTTTTTACTTTTTTGGGAGAGGCTTGGATAGCTATATATTTCCCCCTTAGGACCACCTTTGCAGCATCCCATAGGTTTTGTACTAATGTGTTTTCATTCTCATTGGTTTCCATGAATTGTTTAAGTTCTTTCTTAATTTCCTGGCTGACCCAATCATTCTTTAGCAGGACACTTTTATTTCTAAGTGTTTGAATCCCTTTCAAATGTTTTTCTTGTCCTTGAGTTCCAGTTTCAAAGCACTGTGGTATGATAACATGCAGGGAATAATCTCAGTCTTTTGGTATTGGTTGAGACCTGATTTGTGAACCAATATGTGATCTATTCTGGTGAATGTTCTGTGTGCACTTGAGAAGAATGAGTATTCTGTTGTTTTAGGGTGGAATGCTCTGTATGTATCTATGAGGTCTATCTGGTCCAATGTGTCATTCAAAGCTCTTGTTTCTTTGTTAGTCTTCTGCTTAGATGATCTGTCCATTGCTGAGAGTGGCGTGTTGAGGTCTGCTACTATTAATGTATAATTATCAATTTGGTTAACAGTTGGCTAATATAGTTGGCTGCTCCCATCTTGGGGACATAGATATTTACAATTGTTAGATTTTCTTGTTGGATAGACCCTATAAGTATGATATAGTGTCCCTCTACATCTCTTACTACTGTCTTTCATTTAAAATCTAATTTTTCTGGTATGAGAATTGCTACCTCTGCTTTCTTTTGAGGTCTGTTGGCATGAAAAATGGTTCTCCATTCCCTCACTTTCAATCTGAAGGTGCCTTTAGGTTCAAAATGAGTCTCTTGTAGACAGCATATGGATGGATATTGTCTTTTTATCCAGTCTGCAACCCTGTGCTGTTTCATGTGCTCACTGAGGCCATTCATGTTGAGGATAACTATTAAAAGATGAATTTAGTGCCATTATATTGCCTGTGAAGCCCGTGTTTCTATAGATTGTTTCTGTAAATTTCTGGTCTATATTATTCTTGGGGTGTTTCTTCTTTTATGGAATCCCCCTTAATATTTCTTGCAGGGCTGGCTTGGTGATCACATATTCTTTCAGTTTCTGCCAGTCTTGGAAGCTCTTTGTCTCTCCATTCATTCTGAATGACAGTCTTGCTGGAGAAAGTATACTTGGCTATATATTCTGCTCATTTAGTACCCTGGATATGTCTTGCTAGCTCTTTCTGTCTTGTTATGTCTCTGTGGACCATTCTGACGTTATTCTGACGTTCCTCCCTCCATATGTAAGAAATCTCTTCTGCCTAGTTACTCTCAGGATAGCTTCCTTTGTTCTAAGATTTGCAAGTTTTACTATTATATGCTAGGGTGTTTGTCTGTTTTTGTTGCTCTTGGGTGGAGTCCTCTCTACTCTTGGACACGAATGCTTGTTTCTTTCTCTAGACTAGGGAACTTCTCATCTACAATGTGCTGAAATATACCTTCTAGCCCTCTCTGTTTCTCCACCCATTCAGGGATCCCAGTAATTCTGACATTGGAACATTTCGTGACATCATTGAATTCTCTAAGTCTGATCTCATGGGCTTCTAGCTGCTTATCCTTAGCCTCCTTGGCTTCCTTCCTTTCTATCACTAATTTGTTCTTCTGCCTCATTTACCCTGCCTGTTAGAGTATCCAGTTTAGACTGCATCTCATTCATAGCATTTTAAAGTTCAGCCTGGTTAGATCTCACTTCTGCCCTGAGAATCTATATTGTCACTAGTGGTTTTCTGAAGCCTCACTATTGACGGCATAATTGCTTCTCTGAAATCTATCTCTAACATCTTGCTTATATCCATATCCATTAGGTGTGTGGCAGAGGCCATTGCCTCTGGTTCTTTTCTTAGTTGGGAGTTCCTCCTCCTAGTCATTCTTTTGAAGGATGGTTGAGGGAATGTACAGAGTTAAAATTATCAGCCATGACTCAAGCAAGATGCACCGTAGGAAAAGCTGGAGCATCGGAAACCACCACCAAAGAAACAAAGTCAAAATGAAACAGAAGAGTAAAATTTATAAAATTAAAAAGAAAATTGAAAAAACAAATGTTTAAAAAGGGGGCGAGGAGAAGGGGGGCTATAATCTCTTAATGTAGAGAAATAGGGTGTTTCAGTTTTTCCTGGGTATATTTTGTTCTGTTTGTAGAGGACACTACTTCCCAAAATTACAAGGAAAATAAAACTTGTGTTTATATATATAAATATAAAGGTAGTATTGAATAGGGAAAAAAAGAGTACAATGAGGCATATATCTATAAAAAATATAGGTGTGAAAAAGTACCAAAAAAGCTACTATGAAATATATAAGTTGTTATATTAGACATCTAGTTGAAATAAGAAAAAACAGAGAAACAGCATAGAAAAATAATAAAGAGAAAAAGAGTTGTATCTAAAAAATAAACAAACTGTGAGGCAATGCCTTGAGCTCAATATACTGTTTTCTCCTGGTGTTGGGCTTTTACAGTTATATGGGGACCATAGGGATGTCATCCTCTTGTTCTTCCAGCTTGTCTTTTGGGGGAGTGGCCTTGCCATGCTGTTTCTCAGGCAACTCTGCTTAGGCAGAGTTGCCCTACCCCTGTCAGGGATTTGGGCTTAGTGGAAACTGGTTTTTTGAGCTTTTGTTCTGTAGTGGCTTTCCATACCTCTTCTGCAGTATGGAAAGGTGTGGCAAAATGGCCGCACCCAAACCTCTGGCCCAGAGTGAGAAATCTCAGTCTGTTACCTTCACTTCACCCTCTAAGACATAGTCCCCTTTTCTGTTGCTGAAAACCACAGCCTCCCACAGTGCATGCTCACAGTGACTCAGTGGTTGTCCCAGGGCCACAGGTGTGTCCCTGCCCTTCGTGCTTCTAAAACCATGAGTGGCTTCAGACTTGTAGGGGCTTGTGTGCATGGGTACACCTACAGCTCCTGGATCCTGCCTGGGCACTGCATAAAGCCCTTTCCAGGCCACTACCCCCCTGCAAGTTTTTGCCTATCCCCAGAGTAGGACACTTTTGTGCTCTGGTGTTATATCATTTTTCAGATGCCCCTTTATGGAGGCTCCCTCCCTTTCTGTTTATCTTTCAGTATCTCACCACAGATTCACAACTCTGCCCTTCCTACCTCATGACAAGGAGTGTTTTTCTGCTTGTAGAGATCCAGATATATATTCTTACATCTCAGGCTGATTTCATGGGTGTTCAGAATGGTTTGATAGATATTCAGCTAAATTCAGGGGACCAGTTGAAATGGGGTCCCCTACTCCTCTGCCATCTTGCTTCTCTCCTTATAACATTTTAAACAGTAGATGGTTATTAGGTTAACATTTACTTTGAAATCCAGATATCTTATATACGGCCTCTTTGGGGTCTGTTATGTTATCTATGATTATGTTTTATTTTGTAATGTTGTTCTCCATTGAAAGATTTCATTTCTCACATTCTAACCTTCTCACAATATGAGGTGGCTTCAAGGTGGCTGGATATTTTGGGATGTATGAAAGAGTCCATATGGGATTAAGGAAAAACAAAGTGTATTTTTTCAAATTTAGAAGGATTTTTAAAAGCAAAACAAAAACAAGTTCTTGTTTTCTAGGCAGAGAGCATCAGTAACAGAAAAAAAAATCACCTATTGTGTATGAATTGTTGCATTGAGGTGAAGGGACGTAATGAATTATAACAATGTTTATTTTGTATGTTGTGTATCTCTAAAATGAGCATGTGGATTTTATAATTTAATTCTTACAACCACTATAGGTGGGATATAATTATGAGTTTTGTTCCCAGGTCAGAAACCTCTAGCTGAAAATTACATTTTATTTGATGCAATTCACAAAGTTACTCTCTGACCAAGGATTTAACCCTAAGTCTTAACTGAAGTCTAATTCATAGGGCTAGAAGGAGGCCTTTGTTTCAGGGGTTGTCCTGAAATAACCTTAGGAAACCAAATCTAGTAGTAGTTAAATTATTTGTCCAGAGTTATTTAGGGAATCAAGGAAAAAATCAAAATGTGCTTATTTCTCTATGAGAAACATCATATATATATATATATAATTTTCTGAAATATGTTGCATCTGATCGATTGTGCCAGCCCTGTCCAATAAAAATATGTTGCATGCTACATTTGTAATTTGATATTTTCTGGTTAGATCACCTTTAAAAAAGTAATGGCAAGTATGTGGAGAAATTGGAACACTTGCACCCTGTTGGTGGGAATGCAGACTGGCACAGCTGCTTTGGAAAAGAATATGGACATTCTAAAAAGTTAAAATTAGAATTACCATATTATTCAGCAATCCAAATTTTGGATATTTGTGCAATAGATTGAAATCAGGGACTTGAAGAGATATTAACAGTATTGTCATCTGTTGCATTACCATACATTAATTATTAAGCAGCAGAAAGAGAGATTAAGGAAACAATTCCAAACAAATTCCATTTACAATTCCACTAAAAATAATAAAATACCTAGGAGCAAACTTCACCAAAGAAGTGAAAGACCTGTAATCTTAAAACTATAAAGCACCAATGAAAGAAATTGAAGATGAATATGGAAACAACCTTAACGTCCATTAGCAGAGAAATATATAAAGAAACTGTGGTATATTGATACAAAGAAATACTGTTGAATTTTGAAAACAAAGGAAATTCTATAATATGTGAGAACATGAATATGTTCTTCATAATATTAAACTGAACGAAATAAACCAGTCCTTTTTGTACCAAAGAGGACAAATACAACATGATTCTACTTATATGAATGAGGTATCTAAACAGATTCATAGAATCAGAGTGAAAGATTGTTACTTGGGAGGTAGAAATAGGGAGTTATAATCAACAGGCATAAAATTTCAGTCAAGCAAGATGAATTCACTTTAGAGATTTACTATACAGCTTTGTTCCTAAAAAGAACAATAATATATTATTAAAATTTTGTTGAGAGTAGGTTTCATATTAAGTGTTCTTGCCATAATTTAAAAAAAAAAGTTTGAAAACAATTATTTTACTGGAAACCACAGACTTCTTCAGTAATTAATGTCAAAATACAATTTATATTATCTTGAACCAGATACATTGTGAAGCAGCAGTTCTATTTATTCACTTCCACGAAATAGATTTGAAAAAGAGCATCATTATTATATTAGTGAATGAGGTGATTCAGGAGCACATTGCCTCACCTAAAATGCACATTATTCTTTTATCGTCAAGAAACTTAAGGCCCTTGAAAATTGTGTATACATATTCATAGTATACTGAAACATCTGGACTATGTTTATAATGATCAAGGACCTTAAATTTCTCAAAGCTAGGAAAATAGTGTGTATTTTAGTTGAAGACACAAACACACACACAAAATGAATGGCTATCCTTTTAAATTGCCAGGCTATGTTTCTCACACTTTAGAATGTTTCAGAATCTTATTTTACATAAAATAAAAATACGATTGTGAGTTTCTCCTAAAAATCTTATGTGTGGGAATGATTCAGATTAGCATTGGTTTTAAATTTCATTATAAAACTAACTGCTAAGTTATATGTAAAAGACAGTCATCCAATATATTATGTACTGATGTAAAACTGACCAACTGGTAAATTAATTTAGGTTCTTTTCTTTTTCTAAGGTTATTGGTAATAATAAGTAAGTATTAAAAACATTGTGATGTTCAGTTTTCATTCAGAGTAATCTCCAACGCATGATTTTTCTATTCCCTCTTTTGCAACTTGGGTTTTTGTGATGCTTCCATACTGTAAATTTCATTTTGAGATTTAATCATACCAACTATTGCAGTTTGACACAAATAACTTTTTTTTCCTGTTTTATTAAGAAATAATTGACTGGCAGGCATACTGTGGAGATACTGGGTTTTGTGCTAGGCTACTTCAATAAAGCAAATATCACAATAAAATAAGTCAAGTTAATTTTTTGGTTTTCCAGTTCATAAAAAGCTATATTTATACTATACTATAGTTTTTAAAAAAAACCCCAATATACATGTCTTAATTAAAAAATACTTTATTGATAAAAATGCTAACCATCATCTGAGCTTTCTATCATGCATTATCTTTTTGCCAGAAAAGGGTCTTATGTCAATATTAATGGCTCCTGACTGATCAGGGTGGTGTGTGCCGAAAGTTGGGGTGTCTTTGGCAGTTTATTAAAATAAAACAATAAAGTTTTCCACAAAGACTGACTTTTATTTTCATAAGTAATTTCTCGTTAGCATATGATACAGGTTGATAACATTCTACCCACAGTAAAACTTGTTTCAAAATCAGAGACAATCCTCTCAACCCCTTCCACTGCTTTGTCAACTAAGTTTATGTAATATTCTAATTATTTTGCTGTCATTTCAACAATCAACACAGCATCTTCACCAGAGTCAATTCTGTCTCCAGAAACCACTTTCTTTACTCATCCATAAGAAGCAATTCTTCATCCATTAAAGTTTTTACATGAGATTTCAGCAATTCAGTCACATCTTCAGGCCCACTTCTAAATCTAGATAGTGAAAAAAATTTGAAATATTGTGAGAATTACCAAAATGTCACACATAAACATGAAGTGAACAAAGGTTGTTGGAAAAATGGTGCCTGCCAATAGACTTGCTCGATGTAGGGTTGCCACAAACTTTCAAATTGTAAAAATCATGATATCTGAACAGTGAATAAAGTAAAGTATAATAAAATGAAACAAGGTATGCTTTTCATTGTATAAGTTTAAGACATAGAGCACTAGACTTTGATTTAAATTTAATGTGAAAGAATATCATAGTAAGTTCAGCTAACATCCATCCTCTCATATAGATGCAATTGAAAGAAAAGAAAAAAAACCAGCAGAATAAAATAAAGAAAAATTTGTGATGAGAACTGTTAGGTTTACTCTGTTAATAACTTTCTTATATATTATACAACAGTGGCAGCTGTAGTCATCACGCTAAACATTACATCCCTAGTCCTTATTTATCTTATTATTTGAAGTTTGTACTTTTGGGCCACCTTCCTCTGATTTCCCCTCCCCCCCACCATCTGCCTCTCATAACCACAAATCTGATCTCTATTTTTATGATTTTGGATTTTTTTTAAATTTGGTTTTGTTTAGATTCTAAAGATAAGAGCAATCATAGAGAGTAAGATAATACAGTATATATTTTTTGTCTTACTTCACTTAGCATAAAGCCTGCAAGTTCTACCCATGTTGTTGCAAATAGTTGGATTTTTCTGTTTTGTTTTTGTTTTTTTATGGCTAAGAAATATCCATATCTATAACATATATCTATCATATGTATACATGGTATGTATGATATATATATATATTGTTTGTGTTTCCCTTCCTTACTCTAGGTAAGGGGTTGTTAATTTTGCTTTTCAAAGAACCAACTCTTAGTTTTGTTGGTATTTTCTATTGCTTTTCTGTTCTCTATTTCATTTATTTCTATTCTAACTTTTATTATTTCCTTTCTTCTGCTAACTTTGGCTCAGTTTTTGTTTTTCTAGTTCCTTAAGGCATGTCAGGTTGTTTATTTATGATCTTTCTTGCTTCTTAATGTAGATGTTTATTGTTGTGTACTTCTCTCTTAGAGTTGCTTTTGCTGCATTCTACAAGTTCTGATATTGTGATTCCATTTTTGTTTGTTTTAAGAATTTTTTTATTTCTCCATTTGTTTCTTCTATGATCCTTTTGTTGTTCAGGAGATTCTTATTTAATTTCCATGTTTTGTGAATTTTCCAGTTTTCCTCTTGTTAATTGATTTCTAATTTCACGCCATTGTTGTCAGAGAAGATACTTGGTATGATTTCCATCCTCCTGAATTTGCTAAAACATGTCTTGTGGCTTAACACATGATATATCCTAGAAAATATTCTATGTGTGTTTGAGAAGAATGTGTATTCTGCTGTTGTTGAGTAGAATGTTCTCTATATGTCTGTTAAGTCCAGTTGTTCTTTAGTGTTATGCAAATCCACCATTTTCTTATTCTCTGTTTGAATGATCTGTCCATTGTTGAGAGTGAAGTATTAGTGTCTCCAACTATTATTATAGAAATGTTTATTCCTCCTTTTAGCTCCGTTAGTTTTTGCTTTATATATTTAGGTGCTCCAGTGTTGGTCTGAAAATATTTATAGTTGTGATGTATTCTAGGTATATTGACCACTCTATCATTATGTAATGACTTTGTTTCTTTTTACCATTTTTGGTTTAAAGTCTGTTTTGTCTGCTATGACTATAGCTACCCCTGTCTTTTTTTGTGGTTGTTGTTATCATTTAGTTAAAATGTCTTTTTGCATTCCTTCCTCTGCAGTCATTATGTGTCTCCAAGGTTGAAGTCAGGCAGCATATTGTTAGATCTTTGTTTTTATCCATTCAGCCATTCTGTGTCTCTTAATTGGAGAATTTAATCCATTTCCATTTAAGGTAAATGTTGGTGTTGTAAGGATATACTCTTGCTATTTTGTTCATTATTTTCTGCTTGTTTTAAAGATCAATTGTTTCTTGTTTTTTTTTCCCCCCTCCTGTTTTTTAATGTTTTGATGTCTTTTGACATCAGGATGTTCTGACTTCTTGATAACGTTCTTTTTTTTATTAAAATTTTAATTTTAATTCCAGTGTTCTTATATTAGTTTCATGTATACAATATAGTGATTTAACAATACTATACATTACTCAGTGTTCATCATAAGTATACCTTTAATCACTATCACCTATTTCATTCTTCCGCCCTCTCCACCTTCCCTCTGGTAACCATCAGTTTGTTCTCTATCATGAAGAGTCAGTTTCTTGGTTTGTCTCTCTCTCTCCCCCACCTTTTCTTTCTTTGTATTGTTTCTTAAATTCTACATTTTTTTTTGTTTTGTTTCTTAAATTTGTTTTTTGTTTTGTTTTGTTTCTTAAATCTGTTTTGTTTCTTGGGGAACCCGAGTGGCTCAGTGGGTTAAAGCCTCTGCCTTCAGCTCAGGTCATGATCCCAGGGTCCTGGGATTGAGCCTGGCATCGGGCTCTCTGTTCAGTGGGGACCCTGCTTCCCCCTCTCTCGTTGCCTGCCTCTCTGCCTACTTGTGATCTCTGTCTGTCAATTAAATAAATAAAATCTTTAAAAAAATTGTTTTGTTTCTTAAATTTGTTTTGTTTTGTTTCTTAAATTCTACATATGGGTGAAATCATATGGTATTTGTTTTTCTCTGACTGACTTACTTTGCTTAGCATTATATAGGGTAGCTCTATCCATGTTGTTGCAAATGGCATGATTTCATTCTTTTTTATGGCTGAATAATATTCCCTTATATATATCACATATGTGTATATGTTTTCATACACACAATGTATATATATTCAAAAATATATATTACATACATAATATAAGTATGTGTTTATTATATCTTCTTTATCCAATCATCAATTGATGGATGCTTGGGCTGCTTCCATAATTTGGCTCTTGTAAATTATACTGCAATAAAAATGGGGTACATGTATTGCTTTGAATTACTATTTTGTATTTTGGGAGTAAATACCCAGCATTGTGATTCTTAGATTGCGTAGTTCTATTCTTAACTGTCTGAGGAAACTTCATATGTTTTCAGAGTCACTACACCAGTTTGCTTTCCTACCAACAGTACACAAGGGTTCTTTTTTTCCCAAATCCTTGATAATACTTGTTTTTTTCCGTGTTCTTTTTTTTTTTTTAGCCATTCTGACAGATGTGAGGTGATATCTCATTGTAGTTTTGATTTGCATTTTCCTGATGATGACTGATAATAAATGAATTCAGTAATGTTTCAGGATACAAAATCAATGTACAGAAATCTGTTGGATTTCCATATACTAATAATGAAGAAGCAGAAAGAGAGATTAATGAAACAGTTACAAACAAATTCCATTTACAATTGCAGTAAAAATAATAAAATACCTCAGAATAAACCTAACCAAAGAGGTGAAAGACCTGTGCTCTGAAAACTATAAAACACTGATGTAAGAAATTGAAGATGGCAAAAAGAAATGGAACCCATTCTTATGGGTTAGAAGAACAAATACTATTAAATGTCTATACTACCCAGAATTGAGGGTTTCAGAATTCCAGTCTTCAGATTATATTATAAAGCTGTAATAATCAAAATAGTATGGTACTGGCATAAAAATAGATCAAAGGAACAGAATAAAAAGTCCAGAAATAAACCCACAATTATATGGTCAATTAATGTTCAACAAAAGAGAAAATAATATGCAATGGAAAAATGACAGTTTCTTCAACAAATGATGTTAGAACTGGACAACTTCTTATAAAATAATGAAACTGGACCTCTTTTTTACACCAAAAATAAACTCAATATGGATTAAAGACCTAAATGTGAGACCAGAAACTATAAAAATCCTAGAAGAGAGCATCGGCAACAATTCCTCTGATATTGGCTACAGCAACATTTTTCTAGATAGGCCTCCTGAGGCAAGAGAAATAAAACAAAAATAAGCCATTGGGACTACATCAAAATAAAAAGCTTCTGCACAGCAAAGGAAACAATCAACAAAACTAAAAAGCAACCTACAGAATGGGTGAAGATATTTGCAACTGACATGTCCAATATAGGGTTAATATTGAAAATATATATGAAGAACTGCTATAAATCAACACTATAAACCAATCCAACTAAAAAATGGGCAAAAGACATGAACAGACGTTTCTCCACAGATGTACAGATGGCCAACAGACACATGAATGGATGCACAACATCACTTATCTTGTTCTTTTGTATAAATGCTACAGGATTCTCCCTTGTGGTTACCATGAGGCTTATGTAAAATATTGTAAACTTACAACACCCACATTGAAACTGATAACAACTTAACTATAATAGAATTCATAATTTTACCCTCTTTCTCCTTCCCCTTACACTTTATTTCTCACATTATAGATTGTTACTGTTACATTTTTTATGTGTTTTATATTGTGTATCTAATAACAGTTTTTTATAATTATTGTTATTTTTAATACATTGGCAATTTTTAAATTTTTAAACTAATTATAAATGAATTATGAATGACTATTACCATATTGCAGACTCTAACTATGATTGTATATTTGCTGTTTCCAGTGAAATTTACACTATTATTTTGTTTTTATGATGCTTATTAGTGTATCATTTCTTATAAGGCAAGTCTGTCAATAAATAAAATCTTTCAGCTTTTGTTCATTCAGGTAAGTCTATATCCATCTTTCATTTCTGCAAAGCAGTTTCACCAGATATAGAATTTTTGGCTGACACTTGTTTTCTTTCAGTATTGTGACTATGTCATCCCATTCTCTCCTAAAAAGTTTATGTTGAGAAATATACCAGTAGTCTTATGGGGGTTCCCCTGTATATAACTTCTCTCTTTTCTCTTGATGCTCTTAAAGCTTTCTCTTTGTCTTTGACTTTTAACAGCTTAATTATAATGTTAGTCATACATTCTAATTTTGGTATAGCCCTATTATAATTTCGGTGTAACTCTTTTGGTGTGGCCCTATATGAATCCAATCTTTTCAGGTCTTTCATATCTCATCAATCTGGATTTTCCTTTCTTTCTTCAGATTTGGAAAGTTTAATCCTCATTATTTAAATATACTTTCTGTTCTTTTTGTCTTGTTCAAAAATTCCTATAATGTGACTATTGTTTCTTTTCATTGTGTCTGATAATTCCCATAGACATTCTTTTTCCTTTTTTAAAATTATTTCCTTGATTGATCATTTCTAATATTCTCTTCTGCAGGTCACTAATTCTTTCTTATGAATAATCTACTACTTTTGAAACTCTATTGAATTCTTCAGTTCAGTTATAGTATTTTTCAACTCTGGTATTTTTTGTTTATTTTGTTTTGTTTTTTAATTGTTCCTATTTATTTGTCAAATTTCTCATTTTATTCATGCATTTTTTTTTCTATTTGTTTTGTTTTCTGTGTTTTCTTATAGTCCACTTCCTTAAGAGGATGATTCTAAATTATTTCTCTGACAGTTCATATATCTCCATTTCTTTAGTATCAGTTATTGGAGTTTTATTAATTTCCTTTAGTGGTGTCATATTTACCTGATTTTTTTTTTATCTAAACATTAGTGTTTCTGCATTTACATAACTAACCCTCTTTTAGATTTCATAGGCTTGTTTGGGAGAGACCATTCTTCCTCAGTCAGTTCAGTTTAGCTGTTTAGGTATGTTTTTGGTAATGCTCTTCATTAAGCGGGGCCTGCTATTATGGTCTATTTTTTAGTGAAGCAGCCATTCGAGGTCTAAAGATGGAGATGGGGGTCCCATTGTCTGAGAACAATTGGATAGGACTGCTGTTTTGTTTTCTACACAAGCCAGGATGTAGGATAGGTTGTGCATTTGCCTGAATTCTCTAGTCAGTCTTACTAGATGGTTGGGAATGAAGCCTATATTCAGTAGTAGATGGGGCTATGAATTAGGTCTTCTAGCAGGACTGGACCTAAGGTTTTTATAGCTCACTATTAGGAATTTGAAGGTCAGAGTCAGAGTCAGAATTTTAAGTCAGAGTGTGTACTGAATTCTCTGGTCAGGTGAGGCCATCAGTTTTTCTCTGCAGAAGAATGATATCAGGGGCCATGCACTCTGATCAAATGTCACTGTATATAGTGCTGTTAAATGGAATATGCAGCTTCCCACATGCTCTGGTTAGGTTCCTTGTCTGGACAAGCTAAAGGACATATTCAGCACAGAGGGGGCTATGAATTCAATTTCCTGATTAGGCCAAATAGGAGAAGTAGCTCTAAAGCCTGTAAAACTCTTTGTTGTCTTAACTCAAGCTGACCTATACCCCAAGTTCCTTGACTGAACAGGGCCACTGGCTGTTTTTCATGCAAGTATTGGTTCTTCTAGCCCACCTCTTTGTTCAAATGCTGTTGGGCTGCCTAGCTTTCAAGAATTATCTCCAGATCTTCTGATCAGATGAGGTGAGAAGACAATACACAGTTGGTAGGAATGTGATTCAGCTCCTTCCCTGGGTGTGATTAAAGTGGACTCTAAAGCCAAAGGTCAACAGCTTAACTCTTGTGGAGCCCAGTGGACACTTCAGTGTACTCCTGTGGAGAAGAAGGGTAGATAGTCAGGGTGAGGGGCAGGAGGAGAGATCTGAGGATCCCCTGGGATGCACTTAGAGAGACAGTTCCTCCTTCTTGGAATAAATCTGGGAAAGGTGGCACTGCATCTCTGGGGACAAAAGAGCCAGTGAGCACCATTTCCCTCCCTTGTCCCTCAGCATAAACTAACTTCAGTAAGCAGTGTAGTGCCAACAGTAGTGCCCTAAACTACTCACACCAAACCCTGCCCCCTGCACTCTGCTGGTGCTGCTTTTCCCTGGCAAGTGTTCCTGAGAACTGGAGCAGTGGGCCTGGAAGACCATCACAAATCCCCCCACATGCACCATGTCTGCTCAACATAGAGTTCTGTAAAGCATCTGCTCTCCCGGAAATAGTATCATGTCTTTTGTAGCAAGCAGATAAGAGCACACCTAGTCAAAACTCACCACATTCTGGCCAGGGTCCAAACACTTCTCATTACAGGCAAGAATAAAGTCAGCAAAGGAGTACCTGAGGGAAAGAGCAGCCAAATCACAGCAGCAGAATGCACATACACACCAGAGACACATCCTGAAGCACCAGGATCTTGGTATATTCACTCTTCTTCATAAAGCCATTACTTTCAGGAACTGGAAATGTAACAAGCTTTCCTAACATAGAGGAGAAGACAAAGTCCTAGACAAAATGCCAAGATGGAGGAATGCATCCCAAAATAAAGAATAAGAAAAGGTCGTGGCCAGGATTTAATCAAAAACAGATATAAATAATATGCTTGATCTGAAATTTAAAGCAATAATTCCAAGGATACCACCTGGATTTAGAAAATCATAGAAGACCCAAGGGGATCCCTCACCATGGAGATAAAATACCTATAAAAAGTAGACTAAATAAAAATTGCTATAACTAAGTTGCAAAACCAACTGAATCTAATGACCACAAGAATGGAAGAAGCAGAGAAATAAAAAGTGATATAAAAGTTAAATTATAGAACATACTGAAGCTGATAAGAAGAGGGAATGAAAAATATTGGATCACACAAATGTAGACTTATGAACTCATCAACTTCATAAAGTGTAATAACATTTGTATCATAGGAGTTCCAGAGGAACAGAGGGGAAAGTTGGCAGAAGGATTATTGAGCAAATTATAGCTAACATCCTTAATCTGGGGGAGGAAACAGACATCTAGACCCAGGAAGCACAGAGATCTCCCATCAATTGAATAAAAGCAGGCTAACACCAAGATATGTTATATTGGAATTTGCAAAATATAGAGATGAAGAAAAAAGATACTAGAAGCTGCAAAAGAGTTCCCTAACTTCCAAGGGAAGACAAGTAGGATAGCAGCAGACCTCTCCACAGAAACTTGGCAGGCCAGAAGAAAGTAGCATGATATATTCAATGTGCTGAATGGGATGAATATGGAACCAAGAATATTCTATCCATCAAGGCTGTCATTTAGAATAGGAGGAGAAATAATGAGTTTTCCAGACAAACAAAAACTAAAGGAGCTTGTGACCACTAAACCAGCCCTGCAAAAAATATCAAAGGGGACTTTTGAGTGGGAGAGAAAGACCAAAAGTGACAAAAACTAGAAATGGAACAATGAGTTAACATATAATATAGTAACATTAAATTCATATATATCAATAATCACTTTGAATGTAAATGACCTAAATGTCCCCCGTCAAAAGATGCAGGGTGTCAGAATGGATTAAAAAAAACCAAGACCCATCTATATGCTGACTACAACAGACTCATTTTAGACCTAAAGACACATGCAGATTTAAAGTGAAGGGGTAGAGAAATATTTTTTCATGCTAATGGACATCAAAAGAAAGCTGGAATAGCCACTTTTATATCAGACAAACTAGATTTTAAACCAAAGACTATAACAAGAGATGAATAAGAGCACTATATCATAACAAAGGGGTATATCCAACAAGAAAATCCAACAATTGTAAATATTTATGCCCTCAATGTAGGATTACCCAAATATATAAACCAAATAATAACAAACAAAAAGGAACTCATTAGGAGATTTTAACACCACACTTACATCAATGGACAGATCATCAAGCAGAAAACCAACAAAGAAACAATGGCTTTGAATGACATACTGGACCAGGTGGACTTAGATATATTCAGGACATTTTATCCTAAAGCAGCAGAATACACATTCTTTTTGAGAGCACCTGGAACATTCTCCAGAATAGATCACATACTGGGTTACAAATCAGGTTTCAACAAGTACAAAAAGATTGAGACAATGCTATGTGTATTTTCCAAATACAATGCTATGAACCTTGAAGTTAACCACAAGAAAATTTTTGGAAATACGACAAATACATGGATTTTAAACAATATCCTACTAAAGAATGAATGGGTCAACCAGGAAATTAAAGGATAAATTTAAAAAGTACATGGAAATAAATGAAAATGAAAGCACAGCTTTCCAAATCCTTTGGAATACAGCAAAAGTGCTTATAAAGATAGAAGTAGATAGGTACAAGCCTATCTCAAGAAGTAAGAAAAATCTCAAATAAGCAACCTCACTTTACACCTAATGGAGCTAGAAAAAGAACAACAAATGAAGCCTAAAGCCAGCAGAAGAAGAAAAGTAATAAAGCTTAGAGCAGATATGAATGATATAGAAACAAACAAACAAAAAAGCCAGTAGAACAGATCAATGAAACTAGGAGTTGTTTCTTCAAAAGAATTAATAATATTGATAAACCCCTAGACAGACTTATCAAAGAAAAAAGATAAAAGATCCAAATAAATAAAATCAAGAATGAGAGAGAAAAGATCACACCAACACCATAGTAATATAAACAATTGAAAGATAATAATATGAAAAATTATATGCTAACCAATTGAGAAATCTGGAAGAAATGGATAAATTCCTAGAAACATATAAACCACCAAAAGTGAAGCAGGAAGAAATAGATTTGAACAGACAGATAATCAGTTAAGAAATTGAGTCAGTAATCAAAAATCTTCCAACAAACAAAAGCCCAGGGCCAGACGGCTTCCCAGGGGAGTTCTACCAAACATTTAAAGAAGAATTAATAAATATTCTTTTCAAACTGCTTCAAAAAAAGAAATGAAAAAAAGATTGCCAAACTCTTTCTAGGAGACCAACATTATCTTTGGTCCTAGAAGACCAACGACCCCACTAAGAAAGAGAACTACAGGCCAACATTCCTGATGAAGATGGATGCAAAAATTTTCAACAAAATACTCAGCAAATTGAATCCTACAGTACATTTAAAGAATTACTCACCATGATCAAGTGGGATTTGTTCCTGGGCTACAAGGGTGGTTCAATATTCACAAATCAATTAATGTGACACACCACATTAATAAAAGAAAGGATAAGAACTGCATGATTCTCTCAAAAGATGCAGAAAAAGCATTTGACAAAATACACCATCCATTCTTGATCAAAATCCCTCAACAAAGTAGTGATAGAGGAATATATCTCTACATAATAAGGCCATATATGAAAGAACCACAGCTAATAACCTCAGTGGGGGAGAACCTCGTGATTTTCTTCTATGGTCAGGAATAGGATAGAGATGTCTAATCTCACCACTTATTCAACATAGTACTGGGAGTTCTAGCCTCAGCAATCAGATAACAAAAAGAAATAAAATACATCCTAATCAGTAAGGAAGAAGTCAGGCTTTCTCTATTTGCAGATGACATGATACTCTATGTAGAAAACTGGAAAGACATCACCAAAAAGTTACTAGAACTGAGTCATGAATCCACTAAAGTCTCCAGGAGACAAAATCAATGTACATAAATTCATTGCATTTCTATATACCAATAATGAAGCAGCAGAAAAAAAAAAACAAACAAGGAATTGATCCCTTTTACAATTGTACCAAAAATCACAAGATACCTAGGAATAAACCTAATCAAAGAGATTAAAGATCTGTACTCTGAAAACTATAAAACACTGACAAAAGAAATCGAAGAGGACACAAAGAAATGGAAAAACATTCCATGCTCGTAGATTGTAAGAACAAACCTTGTTAAAAAGTCTATACTACCCGAAACCAATCTGCACATTTAAGGCAATCCCTATTAAAATTCCACAAGCATATTTCACAGAACTAGAACAAATAATCCTAAAATTTGTATGGAATCAAAAAAGACCCAGGATAGCCAAAGCAATCTTGAAAAAGTAAAGCAAAGCTGGAAGCATCACAATTCTGGACTTCAAGTTAAATTACAAAGCTGCAGTGATCAAGACATTATAGTAATGGGACATAAGACACATAGATTAATGGAACAGTATAGGAAACCCAGAAATGGGCCCACAACTATATGATCGACTAATATTCAACAAAACAGGAAAGAATATCCAAAGCAAAAAAGACAGTCTCTTCAACAAATAGTATTGGAAAAACTGGACAGCAACAAGCAAAAGAAAGAAACTGACCATTTTCTTAGACCACACACAAAAAATAGATCAAAATGGGTGAAAGACCTAAATGTGAGACCTAAAACTATAAAAATGCTGGGAGAGGGGCGCCTGGATGCTCAGTGGGTTAAAGCCTCTGCCTTCGGCTCAGGTCATGATCTCAGTTTCCTGGGATCGAGCCCCACTTCGAGCCCCGCTTCGGGCTCTCTGCTCAGCTGGGGGCCTGCTTCCTCCTTTCTCTCTGCCTGCCTCTCTGCCTCCTTGTGATCTTTGTCTGTCAAATAAATAAATAAAATCTTAAAAAAAAAAAAGAATGCTTTAAAAATGCTGGGAGAGAATGCAGGCAATAATCTCTTTGACATCAGCTATAAATACTTTTTTCTAGATAGATGTCCTAAGGCAAGGGAAACAAAAGCAAAAATAAACTATTGGGACTACATCAAAATAAAAAGCTTCTGTATAGTGAAGGGAACAATCAACAAAACTAAAAGTCAGCCTACTGAATGGGAGAACATATTTGCAAATGACATGTCCAATATAGGATTAATATCCAAAATATATAAAGAACCTACACAACTCACCCCCCTGAAATAAATCATCCAAATTTTAAAAGTGGGCAGAAGATAGGACCTGACATTTATCCTAAGAAGACATCCAGTTGGCGAACACACACTTTAAAAAAGTCTCAACATCACTCATCATCAGGAAATGTAAATTAAAACTACAATGAAATATCACCTCACACCTGTCAGTATAACTAAAGCCAAACACTAGAAACCAGTGTTAAGGATATGTAGAAAAAAGAACCCTCTTGCAATAATAAAAAGAACCCTTTGCAATCCCACTAATAAGAATCCCTCTTATTAGTGGGATTGCAAACTGGTGCAGCCACTGTGGAAAACAGTTTGGAGGTGCCTTAAAAACATACTGTCTATAAAAAACATGTTTTATAATGCTAAGTGTCTTAGCAATTGTGTGACCAGAGACAAGTTGAAGTAAATGCATACTTTTTATGGAATATAGATTCTCACAACCATGCCCCCTTTTCCTGAAAATTTTTCCAAATTAATGTCTAGCAATTTATTATATATTTTATGTTATCATATGATATATATGTTATACAATATATATTATTATATTATTTATTAAATACACTGTATACGTTTTATACATATATATTATATATTTGAAATTACAGTTATTCCAAAAATTACAGCAGTAATGTTAGACATCAATTTTCTTTTTTTTTTTAATTAAATTTTATTTTTTATAAACATATAATATATTTTTATCCCCAGGGGTACAGGTCTGTGAATCGCCAGGTTTACACACTTCACAGCACTCACCATAGCACATACCCTGCCCAATGTCCATAACCCCACCCCCCTCTCCAAACCCCCCTCCCCCCATCAACCCTCAGTTTGTTTTGTGATATTAAGAGTCACTTATGATTTGTCTCCCTCCCAATCCCATCTTGTTTCATTTACTCTTCTCCTACCCCCTTAACCCCCCATGTTGCATCTCCTCTCCCTCATATCAGGGAGATCATATGATCGTTGTCTTTCTCCGATTGACTTATTTCGTTAAGCATGATACCCTCTAGTTCCATCCACATCGTCGCAAATGGCAAGATTTCATTTCTTTTGATGGCTGCATAGTATTCCATTGTGTATATATACCACATCTTCTTTATCCATTCGTCTGTTGATGGACATCTAGGTTCTTTCCATAGTTTGGCTATTGTAGACATTGCTGCTATAAACATTCGGGTGCACGTACCCCTTCGGATCACTACGTTTGTATCTTTAGGGTAAATACCCAGCAGTGCAGTTGCTGAGTCATAGGGTAGTTCTATTTTCAGCATTTTGAGGAACCTCCATGCTGTTTTCCAGAGTGGTTGCACCCCCTTGCATTCCCACCAACAGTGTAGGAGGGTTCCCCTTTCTCCGCATCCTCGCCAGCATCTGTCATTTCTTGACTTGTTAATTTTAGCCATTCTGACTGGTTGTGAGGTGGTATCTCATTGTGGTTTTGATTTGTATTTCCCTGATGCCGAGTGATGTGGAGCACTTTTTCATGTGTCTGTTGGCCATCTGGATGTCTTCTTTGCAGAAATGTCTGTTCATGTCCTCTGCCCATTTCTTGATTGGATTATTTGTTCTTTGGGTGTTGAGTTTGCTAAGTTCTTTATAGATTTTGGACTCTAGCGCTTTATCTGATATGTCATTTGCAAATATCTTCTCCCATTCTGTCGGTTGTCTTTTGGTTTTGTTAACCGTTTCCTTTGCTGTGCAAAAGCTTTTGATCTTGATAAAATCCCAATAGCTCATTTTTACCCTTGCTTCCCTTGCCTTTGGCGATGTTCCTAGGAAGATGTTGCTGCAGCTGAGGTTGAAGAGGTTGCTGCCTGTGTTCTCCTCAAGGATTTTGATGGATTCCTTTCTCACATTGAGGTCCTTCATCCATCTTGAGTCTATTTTTGTGTGTGGTGTAAGGAAATGATCCAATTTCATTTTTCTGCATGTGGCTGTCCAATTTTCCCAACACCATTTGTTGAAGAGGCTGTCTTTTTTCCATTGGACATTCTTTCCTGCTTTGTCGAAGACTAGTGGACCATAGAGTTGAGGGTCTATTTCTGGGCTCTCTATTCTGTTCCATTGATCTATGTGTCTGTTTTTGTGCCAGTACCATGCTGTCTTGATGATGACAGCTTTGTAATAGAGCTTGAAGTCCGGAATTGTGATGCCACCAACTTTGACTTTCTTTTTCAATATTCCTTTGGCTATTTGAGGTCTTTTCTGGTTCCATATAAATTTTAGGATTATTTGTTCCATTTCTTTGAAAAAAATGGACGGTACTTTGATAGGAATTGCATTAAATGTGTAGACTGCTTTAGGTAGCATAGACATTTTCACAATATTTATTCTTCCAATCCAGGAGCATGGAACATTTTTCCATTTCTTTGTGTCTTCCTCAATTTCTTTCATGAGTACTTTATAGTTTTCTGTGTATAGATTCTTAGTCTCTTTGGTTAGGTTTATTCCTAGGTATCTTATTGTTTTGGGTGCAATTGTAAATGGGATGGACTCCTTAATTTCTCTTTCTTCTGTCTTGTTGTTGGTGTAGAGAAATGCAACTGATTTCTGGGCATTGATTTTATATCCTGACACTTTACTGAATTCCTGTACAAGTTCTAGCAGTTTTGGAGTGGAGTCTTTTGGGTTTTCCACATATAGTATCATATCATCTGCAAAGAGTGATAGTTTGACTTCTTCTTTGCCGATTTGGATGCCTTTAATTTCCTTTTGTTGTCTGATTGCTGAGGCTAGGACTTCTAGTACTATGTTGAATAGCAGTGGTGATAACGGACATCCCTGCCGTGTTCCTGACCTTAGCGGAAAAGCTTTCAGTTTTTCTCCATTGAGAATGATATTTGCGGTGGGTTTTTCATAGATGGCTTTGATAATATTGAGGTATGTGCCCTCTATCCCTACACTTTGAAGAGTTTTGATCAGGAAGGGATGCTGTACTTTGTCAAATGCTTTTTCAGCATCTATGGAGAGTATCATATGGTTCTTGTTCTTTCTTTTATTAATGTGTTGTATCACATTGATTGATTTGCGGATGTTGAACCAACCTTGCAGCCCTGGAATAAATCCCACTTGGTCGTGGTGAATAATCCTTTTAAAGTACTGTTAAATCCTATTGGCTAGTATTTTGGCGAGAATTTTTGCATCTGTGTTCATCAAGGATATTGGTCTGTAGTTCTCTTTTTTGATGGGATCCTTGTCTGGTTTTGGGATCAAGGTGATGCTGGCCTCATAAAATGAGTTTGGAAGTTTTCCTTCCGTTTCTATTTTTTGGAACAGTTTCAGGAGAATAGGAATTAGTTCTTCTTTAAATGTTTGGTAGAATTCCCCCGGGAAGCCATCTGGCCCTGGGCTTTTGTTTGTTTGGAGATTTTTGATGACTGTTTCAATCTCCTTACTGGTTATGGGTCTGTTCAGGCTTTCTATTTCTTCCTGGTTCAGTTGTGGTAGTTTATATGTCTCTAGGAATGCATCCATTTCTTCCAGATTGTCAAATTTGTTGGCGTAGAGTTGCTCATAGTATGTTCTTATAATTGTCTGTATTTCTTTGGTGTTCATTGTGATCTCTCCTCTTTCCTTCATGATTTTATTTATTTGGGTCCTTTGTCTTTTCTTTTTGATAAGTCTGGCCAGGGGTTTATCGATCTTGTTAATTCTTTCAAAGAACCAGCTCCTAGTTTCGTTGATTTGTTCTATTGTTTTTTTGGTTTCTATTTCATTGATTTCTGCTCTGATCTTTATGATTTCTCTTCTCCTGCTGGGTTTAGGGTTTCTTGTTCTTTCTCTAGCTCTTTTAGGTGTAGGGTTAGGTTGTGTACCTGAGACCTTTCTTGTTTCTTGAGAAAGGCTTGTACCGCTATATATTTTCCTCTCAGGACTGCCTTTGTTGTGTCCCACAGATTTTGAACCGTTGTGTTTTCATTATCATTTGTTTCCATGAATTTTTTCAACTCTTCTTTAATTTCCTGGTTGACCCATTCATTCTTTAGAAGGATGCTGTTTAGTCTCCATGTATTTGGGTTCTTTCCAAATTTCCTCTTGTGATTGAGTTCTAGCTTCAGAGCATTGTGGTCTGAAAATATGCAGGGAATGATTCCAATCTTTTGATAATGGTTGAGACCTGATTTAGGACCAAGAATGTGATCTATTCTGGAGAATGTTCCATGTGCACTAGAGAAGAAGGTGTATTCTGTTGCTTTGGGATGAAATGTTCTGAATATATCTGTGATGTCCATCATATCCAGTGTGTCATTTAAGGCCTTGATTTCCTTGTTGATCTTTTGCTTGGATGATCTGTCCATTTCAGTGAGGGGAGTGTTAAAGTCCCCTACAATTATTGTATTATTGTCGATGTGTTTCTTTGATTTTGTTATTAATTGGTTTATATAGTTGGCTGCTCCCACGTTAGGGGCACAAATATTTAAAATTGTTAGATCTTCTTGTTGAATAGTTCCTTTGAGTATGATATAGTGTCCTTCCTCATCTCTTATTATAGTCTTTGTCTTAAAATCTAATTGATCTGATATAAGGATTGCCACTCCTGCTTTCTTCTGATGTCCATTAGCATGGTAAATTCTTTTCCACCCTCTCACTTTAAATCACGAGGTGTCTTCGGGTTTAAGATGAGTTTCTTGTAGGCAACATATAGATGGGTTTTGTTTTTTTATCCATTCTGATACCCTGTGTCTTTTGATTGGGGCATTTAGCCCATTAACATTCAGGGTAAGTATTGAGAGATATGAATTTAGTGCCATTGTATTGCCTGTAAGGTGACTGTTATTGTATATTGTCTCTGTTTCTTTCTGATCTACTACTTTTAGGGTCTCTCTTTGCTTAGAGGACCCCTTTCAATATTTCCTGTAGAGCTGGTTTGGTATTTGCAAATTCTTTCAGTTTTTGTTTGTCCTGGAAGCTTTTAATCTCTCCTTCTATTTTCAATGATAGCCTAGCTGGATATAGTATTCTTGGCTGCATGTTTTTCTCATTTAGTGCTCTGAATATATCATGCCAGCTCTTTCTGGCCTGCCAGGTCTCTGTGGATAAGTCTGCTGCCAATCTAATATTTTTACCATTGTATGTTACAGACTTCTTTTCCCGGGCTGCTTTCAGGATCTTCTCTTTGTCACTAAGACTTGTAAATTTTACTATTAGGTGACGGGGTGTGGACCTATTCTTATTGATTTTGAGGGGGGTTCTCTGAACCTCCTGGATTTTGATGCTTGTTCCCTTTGCCATATTGGGGAAATTCTCTCCAATAATTCTCTCCAATATACCTTCTGCTCCCCTCTCTCTTTCCTCTTCTTCTGGAATCCCAATTATTCTAATGTTGTTTCGTCTTATGGTGTCACTTATCTCTCAAATTCTCCCCTCGTGGTCCAGTAGCTGTTTGTCCCTCTTTTGCTCGGCTTCTTTATTCTCTGTCATTTGGTCTTCTATGTCGTTAATTCTTTCTTCTGCCTCGTTTATCCTAGCAGTGAGAGCCTCCATTTTTGATTGTACCTCATTAATAGCTTTTTTGATTTCAACTTGGTTAGATTTTAGTTCTTTTATTTCTCCAGAAAGGGCTTTTATATCTCCCAAGAGGGTTTCTCTAATATCTTCCATGCCTTTTTAGAGCCCGGCTAGAACCTTGAGGATCGTCATTCTGAACTCTGGATCTGACATATTACCAATGTCTGTATTGATTAGGTCCTTAGCCTTTGGTACTGCCTCTTGTTCTTTTTTTTGTGGTGAATTTTTCCGCCTTGTCATTTTGTCCAGATAAGAGTATATGAAGGAGCAAGTAAAATACTAAAAGGGTGGCAACAACCCCAGGAAAATATGCTTTAGCCAAATCAGAAGAGATCCCAAATCGTGAGGGGGGAGAAAGGGGATAAAAAGAGGTTCAGAAAGAAAAAAAAAAAAAAAGAAACAATTAAAAAAAGAAAACCAATAAAGAAAAAATGTAAAAAGGAAAAATATATATATATATTAGATAAACTAGTTAAAAAACGTTAAAAAGGAAAAGGGTAAAAGTTAAAAAAAATTTAGCAGAAGAAGAAAAAAAAATTGAAAAAGAAAAAAAATTAAAATTAAATTAACTGCAAGGCTAAAGAATCATGGGGAGAAAGCCATGAGTTCCATGCTTTGCTTTCTCCTCCTCTGGAATTCCGCTGCTCTCCTTGGTATTGAAACTGCACTCCTTGGTAGGTGAACTTGGTCCTGGCTGGGCTTCTTGTTGATCTTCTAGGGGAGGGGCCTGTTGTAGTGATTCTCAAGTGTCTTTGCCCCAGGCGGAGTTGCACCGCCCTTACTCAGGGCGGTCTCAGTAATCCGCACGGGTTTGCTTTCAGGAGCTTTTGTTCCCTGAGCGCTTTCTGTAGAGTTCCGGAGGGCAGGAATGAAGATGGCGGCCTCCCGGTCTCCAGCCTGGAGGAGCCGAGAGCCTGGGGTCCCACTCCTCAGTGCGCCTTCAGAGAACAGCGCCCAATTACTTCCGTCACCCTGCCTCCGGCCTCGCTCCGAGCTGACCGAGCCTGCGACCAGTTCAAGGTAACCCCGAGCTTAGAGCTTACTCCTCAGCTCTGTCTCTGTAGCCAGCTTCCCCGTTCTACTACCTGTAAGCTCTGCGACACTCAGACACCCCCGATCCTTCTGTGACCCTGCGGGACCTGAGGCCACGCTCACCCCGCGTGGGCTTCACCCCGGTTAAGCCTCTGGAGCGATGTCCCTCAGCGGAACAGACTTTTAAAAGTCCTGATTTTGTGCTCCGTTGCTCCGCCGCTTGCCGGGAGCCGGCCCCTCCCCCCACGGTCTATCTTCCCGTCGCTTTGGATTCACTTCTCCGCCAGTCCTGTCTTTCAGAAAGTGGTTGATTTTCTGTTTCTAGAGTTGCTGTTCTTCTCTGTAGCTCTGTAGTTGTCTGCAATCTTTAGATAAGCTATCTAGCTGATCTCCCGCTACCTGAAGTAGTCTCAGCCTGCTACTTTTCCGCCATCTTGACTCCTCTCCAGACATCAATTTTCTAATATTAAATTATTCTTTGTGTATTTTATACTTGAATCTTTCAAGGAATAAATAAATTTCTTGCAGTTATAATGTTTCCAATCCTCTGTACAATTGTGTTCAACTTAACATCACCTATATCCAAATTCCATTTAGTAATGATTTATGGAATTCATATTATGTCCTGGGATTATGCTAAGCACTTTTTTTTTCTTTATCTCATTTAAGCATTAAAACAAACTTTTCAGTTAGTGAATATTTTATTCTCATTTTTTAGTTCAGGAAAATAAATTTTATTAAGATTAAAAAGTTTTCAAATTTTGCACACCAAGTAAGTGGGAGTATTAGGGGGTTGAAAACAAGCATACTGACTGAGTTAGGCCTTAATTCCCAAGTTATAATATTCCTGTTACATAGTTTATTATTTTCAAAATGCAGAGTAACATTTATGCCATTCATAGCCAAATTTATGACTTGAAATTTTTATTTTTAACATTCTCTTAGGACATTTGATTAGTTTACATGCATGTACATGAAATTTTCATATATTTTGATTGATTGATGAGTTAGAAATTGAAGAATCTACTTTTTATTTACTTTGTGTTGTATAGGAATAAACATTTATGAAGTTCATGTCTTAGAAAAGTGCAAAGATACAGGTTAAAAAATTTATGTAATTTTGATTTCAGTATTAATGTGACCTATATGCTTCTATAGGTCCTATAATTACTATTAAACAATGGGCCTCCATATAAGAAAAAACCTCTGAATAGGCAGAGTATGAACCTTCTCCAGTAAAATGGAGAGCTTTTGTCATTTATGCAGTTCATAAAATCAGTTTAACCTCCCCAGACATGAGTGTGTATTTATAATTTAGATACTTAATTACTTCTAGTCAAGAGGGAGACTGAAACATTTCTGTCCCTGACTTTCTGTTTGCGAAAGAAGGAGATCTCATTATTATAGCCTATCCTAGAGACACCTGGGGAGAGAATCAGAAGGGAGTATGGAACTGTATAGCAGCAAAAGGAGATAAAAAAAAATAACAAAATCTTATTTTTCGAATTTTCCATTGATAGAAATTTCCGGTTTCTGTTTCACAGTAGATCCTATTATACAAATTCTCCATAGTCTGAAACAGATTTTGTGAACTGTTATGTTTTGAGTATATTTGGTATGAAAAGGCCTATTGTCACATCTGAAATATCTAGCATTCCCTTCCACTTGTAATTACGTGTTAAAGGTACACTTAATCCATTAAACCAGAAAGGATTAAGCATTGCTCTATCTCAGGGGAACAAATTATCAAGTCTTAATATAGAGTTTAATAATAAGTGATATAGTGAACAGAATTTCTTATCTTTTAAAATAATGTTAATAAGCACTATTCTGTTATTTTAATTAATCTTCCTAACACTGTTTACATACTTTTTCAGCAATCTTGAAGCCAGTAAATGGAAGAATTTTGGGCTTCTTATGCCAGATTGTGTCCCCTTTCTTTTTACAGACTCAAGATTTTTTCTTAGATGTAATATGAGCAAAGTCTCTGTATCTGAAATCTTGAGGGTTTTTTTCTCTTTTTCCAGAATTTTTAGATGAGTGCAAACATTCCTTTGCAGTAAATAAATAAATAAAGATATAAAGTATAAGCAATGCTCAAAAATCTACATCAGTCATTTTATACTACCAGAGATCTTTCTGTAAAGATACATCAAAGCAATACTTGTTTTGTAAGAAATACGTAGCATTTTATTATATGGATATTTCTTAGTGTATGTGACATATTCCCTAATGAGGGAATATTTTTTGCAGGTGGAACTTTAAGTCTTAAAAGTTTAATTTTCTTACCCACGTTCATCACAGCTGCAGCCTTTTTAGCTTAATCTGGGAAAGAAACGTTTTCTAAGACACTGGTGTTAAATGAAGGGTCCAGCATTCTTCTAGTCCTAAACCTTTGCCTCATTCCTGATAGTAAGTTAAGGAGCAGTGAGTATTCAGATCACAATATTAGTTTATTTATAGTTTGTCTCTGCCTCTTATCTAGGTATCATCTCAGATTTCTTTGAGACTGGCTTCCATTCCTATTTATTTTAATTTTATTTATTTGAGAGAGAGTGCAAGCATGAGCAAGGGAAGTGGTAGAGGGAGATGGAGAAACAGACTCCCTGCTGAGCAGGCAGCCCAATGGGGAGCTCGATCCCAGGACTCTGGGACCATGACCGGAACCAATGGCAGACACTTAATGACTGAGCCACCGTGGCGCCCTCAAAATTACTTCTAATAAAGAACTTGAAATTGTAAAAATCTTAACATTTGTACTAAAATTATTTGTTACAAGGTCCATGTCCTCCAGAATAGAGCATATTAAAATTACTATAATGGAACACTTAGAACTTTTAACCTAGAAAAAAAAAATGCGGTCATCATCAGATTTTGGCTATATATATATATATAATAAAACATGAAATAGTATATATAATGATGGATGAAGAGAAATTAGAGCTTCATTTTTTAATGCAAGATTTCATTAATGACTATAAGCTTTTAATTAAGTTTAATGCCATACTTAGCTGAAGATGAGGCTTGTACAATGTCTGGTCTTAGAAACAACCTTGAACCCAGAAGTAAAAAGTGGAAAGGCATCTGGCCACACATGAAGGTAGTTGCGAAAGATTGTATGCTTCCTTAGGCAGTTGCCTTTAGCTAATGTACTAAAAGTTCTCTATAAACAAAGTTAAGCTCTTCATAGGCCTGATAATCTAGTTTCTAGGAAACCAGAGTATCAGTAGTAATAGTTCAAGAGGCCTATAATTGCTGAAGGAAGACTCATAGAAAGGAGCGAAAGTATAAAAGCAGAAGCTCCTGAGGCCATCACCTTATTCCATTCCAGTCCTATAATTAGTTACCCTACTGGGAATATAAGAAAAAAAAAAAAGAAAGAAAGAAAAAAATCAGAACATTAAACTAACTTGACCAGGAAGTAAAGTGTGTCTTGAAAGAATTTCTACTAGATACAGGTAAAATACCAACAAAACCTGTTGGCACTTAAAAGAATTTAGTATATACCAATATGCTTTAAAATATTATATTTAAAAATGTTGGCTAACATTTTTAAAAGTCATCATTATAAATACCACATTAAGTTAAATTACTGAATAATAGCATCTGGAAAAACCACTACTATAGTTCATAGCATTTTCAAACAATAGTTGGTAAATTATGATACATATGACTATTATAAATAAAAGGTATCCTGTTTGCTCACCATAATTTGCCATCTATTCAACTCAGTGCTGTCTTCTACATCATATTAAGTGCTCACTTATCTGTACTGAAGCAACCATTCTGACTCATTCTATCTCCTCCAAAATTTTCTCACTTACCTTTAGGGCCTAGGCTTTATGGTCCATTATTTCAAACACTCTATTTTGTATCATGTGTGTTCTGATTTTGTTCCTCTATTTGCTTTTTTCTTTATTTTATTTGAATATACCTAACATACTATTGTAATTAATTTATTGCCCATCTACCTCTAAACCTTTGTAGTTTTTTTCAGCGTTTCCTCTAGTGATTCCAATATGCATGCCTAAATTACCAGTCTACTCAGAGTTAACAATTTACTTTTTGAATAAAATGTAGAAGACCTACATGAAAATAGATCACGTAATCTCCCCATTGACTCTGATTTATAGTAGTCATATATATTAAATGTACATACAATGAATAAACCAGATAAGTTTTTTCCTTTACCAATTATGCATATTTTAAAGAACCTAAAAGTAGAAAAATAGTTTTTATGTCTATTCAGATGTTTATCACTTTTGTTGCTCTGCCTTCATCCCTAAAGATTCAAATTTTTCTCTGGTATAATTTCCCTTTAGCATGAGGAACTTCCTTAGAATCTCTTTTAAGTTAGGTCAACTGGAAATAAATACTTTTGGTTTTCCTTCATCTGAGAATGTTTTTATTTTTCCTTTATTTTTGAAAGATATTTTTGTTGGGTATAGAATTCTGGTATGATGGTTCTTTTCTTTCAGTATTTTAAAGATACTGTTCCATTATCTTCTATCTTTAGTTCCTGGTGAGAAATCCATCATCATTTGAATAATTTTTTCTTTCCCTGAAAGTTAAGAATAATATAAATATAAGTATAATATAGGGACGCCTGGGTGGCTCAGTTGGTTGAATATCTGCCTTTGGCTCATGTCTTGATCCTGGGGTTCTGGGATCAAGTCCCACATCCAGCTCCTTGCTCAGTGGGTAGCCTGCTTCTCCCTCTGCCTGCCACTCCCTCTGCTTGTGCACACACACACACACTCTCTCTCTCTGACAAATAAATAAAATCTTTAAAATATATATATATATAAAAATATGGGGTATATATACATATAAGTATAAGCATAAATATAAATATAAACTTTTTGGAGAAATACACTTGGAATTCAATTATTAAGAAAGGCAAAATAAAGCAAAAAGCTTTAATTTACATGATTTAGATGTTATGTATCAGAAAAAGCACTGAGAATTAATCCATGTGCTCCAGAATTTCACAACCTACAGAAATGTTAGTTCTAGTTTCATGTTTTCATAAATCATAGGACTGGTATTAGAAAGAACTCCAGAGATTATGAAAACCAGACTTGTTGATTAGATAAGGAAATAGAGATCCACAAAGACTTTGGCTCTGCCAACCTCTCAGAGTCAGAGATGAAAGAAGAACACCACCTCCTCTAGTGGTACTTCCAGAAACCATACTTTGATTGAAAAATCAGTGCATTTTCTGTCTTAGAAGTCTAGTGGTACTTCCAGAAACCATACTTTGATTGAAAAATCAGTGCATTTTCTGTCTTAGAACACAAATGTGCTTTTGGGGTAGGGGATAATTTAAATAGTGTTATTCTTATTACACAGCCCAGGAGTTTTTCCCAAAGTCTTTTTTCCTTTTAAAAATAATTGTTATATGATAAAGGAACATTAAAAGTTGATTAACTGGGGTGCCTGGGTGGCTCAGTGGGTTAAGCATCTGCCTTCAGCTCAAGTCATGGTCTCAGGGTCCTGGGATCAAGCCCTGCATTAGACTCTCTGCTCAGCAGGGAGCCTGCTTCCTCTCCCTCTCACTGCCTGCTTCTCTGCCTACTTGTGATCTCTGTCAAATAAATAAATAAAATCTTTTTGAAAAAGTTGATTAACTGAATGGCAGATATAAACAGATAATTTAATTTCAAAGGAGGAAGTGGTGGGGCATGCTTCATGTCAAATGGTTATATATCTTAAGCATTTTGTCAGTAATGGAAAGTATCCTTAGAATTTTTAAAGGGCTATGAAAAGGGGAGTAATATAACTTAGTACTTACATTTTAAATTGTATTTTATGTTTTGTATATTTTATACATGTGGGCAAGTATAACAAAATTAATGTAACACTAAAAACTAAAATCATATGTTTAACTTAAGATTTCTATTTAGGACTGATTAGCAGAAAAACATAACACAAAATGGTAAATGTGGGCTGCTATTCTACTGTGTGGGTTAAAAGCCCAGTTATGTCTTTAGGAGATGTAAACTTTACGCTGGAGAAAAACTAACCACTCTTGTTTTCACACTTCCCATAGAAGAAATTTATTATTTGTACACATTGTTTTGTGTTGAGAATTATTTTAGTAATCAACTCCTGCATAACAAAAGATTACTGGTTCAAATCAGCAACATTTATTATCTCAGGTTCTGTGGGTTGTGGATGCTGCTTGGCTAGGTTCCCAAGTTCTGATAAGTTTGCAGTCACCCCAAGTCTCAGGTAGGAAAAATAGCTTCTAAGCTCATTCACATGGCTATTGGCAGGATGCAGTTCCTTTCTGGCTGTTCTAAGGACACAGTAGCTGATTGTTGGCCAGGGGACTCCTTCAGTTGCTTGCCATGCATGCCTCTCTGCAGAGCATTACATAATATGGCAGCTTAATTTATCAGAGGAAAAAATAGCAGGAGAAAAGAGTGCAGGGCAACAAGATAGAGAATGCTAGCTGGGCTAAAGACACAATCTTAATCACAGAAGTGACAGCCTACCACTTTGACCTTATTCTTTTCATTAGGAACAAATCTCTAGGTCCAGACTACTCAAGGAGAGGGATTACACAAGGGTGTGAATATCAGGAAACAGCTATCATGGGACCCCATCTCAGAAACTGCCTACTACATGATTAACTGATATTATATATACTTAAAATGTATAGTACTATGACTGAAATGCATCAGGTATATAGTATTTCAGTAGATATATTTTTGGAAGATACCATGTGCTCTCGGCACTGGATGCATCAAGGAAAAAACTAAACAAAACCCCTGCCCACAGAGGAGAAAAAAGAGAGAGACAATGAATGATAAAATAAATAATTAAATTAGAAAGTATGTAGGATGGTATATGTTATGGAGACAAGGATATCAGAAGAAACTAAAAAAGATTGGGAGGGTCTGAAGGGAAGATGGAGAATTGGGGATAAGTTATGGTATTAAATATGTTATTTATTGAGAGAGTAAGATTCAAGCAAAGACTTGAGGCATGTGAAGTGGTTAATAAAATGAATGTCTGGAGGAAAAGTATACCACACAGAGAAAAACTGGGGTAGAGCCACTAAGATGGGAATGTGTCTCATCTGTCTGTGAAACATCAAGGAAACCTGTGTTGCAGCACTGAGGAAGGAGAAAAGTCTTAGGAGAAACAACAAGCAATGTTTGTGTAACACATTGCAGGTGATTCAAAAGACTTGGACTTTTGTTTGAAGTGAAGTGGGTAGCAACCACAGGGTTTTGAACAGGGAATTGATATAATACAACTTACATTTAAAA
>NW_019154091.1:16257231-16420242 GCF_002288905.1 Enhydra lutris kenyoni
AGCCTAGCTGGATATAGTATTCTTGGCTGCATATTTTTCTCATTTAATGTTCTGAATATAGCATACCAGTCCTTTCTGGCCTTCCAGGTCATTGTGGATAGGTCTGTTACCAATCTAATATTTCTACCATTATATGCTACAGACCTCTCATCACAAGCTACTTTCAGGATTTTTTCTTTGTCACTGAGACTTGCAAATTTTGACAGGATGTGGACTTATTTTTATTGATTTTGAGGGGGTCTTCTCTGTGTCTTTAGATTATAATGTTTTTTGTCCATTTGCCAAATTAGGTAAATTCTCTGCTATAATTTGCTCCTATATACCTTCTTTCCCTCTTTCCCTTTCTTCTTCTGGGATCCCAATTATTCTAATATTATTTTGTCTTATGGTATCACTTATCTGTTGAATTCTCCCCTTGTGGTCTAGTAGTTATTTGCCTCTCTTTTGCTCAGCTTCTTTATTCTCTATCATTTGGTCTTCTATATCACTAATTCTCCTTTCTGCCTCATTTATCCTAGCAGTAAGAGCTTCCATTTTTGATTGCACCTTATTAATAGCTTTTTTTTTCTTTCAACTTGGTTAGATTTTGTTCTTTTATTTCTCCAGAAAGGACTTTTATTTCTCCAGAAGGAGATTCTCTAATATCTTCCATGTCTTTTTCAAGCCCAGCTGGCACCTTGATAATTGTCATTCTGAACTCTAGTTCTGACATATTACCAGGGTCCATATTGATTATGTCCCTAGCTGTCAGTACTGCCTCTTGTTCTTTTTTTTTGAGGTGAGATTTTCCGCCTTATCATTTTATCCAGGTAAGAATAGATGAATGAGAGAACAATGCCCCCAGAATAATATACAGTAACTAAATCAGAAGAGGCCTGAAACTGGGGGGAGGGTGGGAGGTAGAAGAAAGAAGGAAAAAATTTATATATATATATATAATTTAATTAACCAATTGAATTACTTAATAATGAATATTTAATAAAAATATAATAAAATATATATTATATATTACATATAAAGTACTTACTATTTTAATGCTTTAAGAAATATTTAATTAATTATTCAATCAGTCATAAATAATATGGTATAAATAATATAAATATAAAATTATTTAGTGATTTAATTAAATAAGATAATTATTTAATAAATAATAATTTCAGTGTATTAATTAAAATGTTATATATAATAAATAATAATTTCAGTATATTATTTTAAAATTTTATATATATATATAAAATAAGACAGAGCCACACACTTGATTTTGAGTGTATTTTGGTCTGTTAGAAGATACTGCCTCCCAAAATTTTAAAGAGAGAAAATCTTATATATATATATATATGGGTAAGGACGATGAAGGGATGGAATATGGGTGTAAAGATGAAGACTTAAAAAGATTCTAAAAAAGGAGTTGATAAGATAGGATGTTTGTTGAAAAAAAGAGAAAAAAAGGAGCAAATGTGATAAGGCTGGAAACTAGAATAAAGCCATGAACTAGATTTAGAGTATATTTTGATCTGTTAGAAGAAACTGTGTCCCAAAATTTTAAAGAAAGACCTATATGTATACAGAAAATAAGGTTAAATACAATGAAGGGATAGAATATAACAATGAAAATTTAAAAATATTTTTTATAAAGGTAGTGATAAGATAATATAGTTTAAAAAGGCTAAAATAGCAAAGAGAAAATATTTTAAAAATAGAGGAAGAAAAAAAATTTAAAAACTTTAACTTTGGAAAACTAAAGAATCATGGGGAAAAAGACATGAATTCTCTGTGCTGTATTCCCCTAGTTCTGGGGTTTTGTAATTCTCATTGATTGGTGAACATGGTCTTGGCTGGATGTTCTTGCTGATCTTCTGGGAGAGGTGCAGTGATTCTCAAATGTCTTTGCCCGAGGTGGAATTGCACCACCCTTGCCAGGGGCCAGGCTAAGTAATCTGCTAGGGTTTGCTCTCCAGAGCTTTTGTTCCCTGAACACTTTCTGTAGAGCTTTGAAGGACAGGAATGAAAATGGCAGCCTCCTAATCTCCAGCCCAGAGTTGCTGAGAGCTCAGGGCCCCACTCCTTAGTGCGCCCCCAGAGAAAAGCTGTCAATCCTTCCCGTTTCCCTGGTCTCTGGCTGCACTCCATGCTCACCTGGTCTGTGACTGAGCATTTCTATCTCTGGCACAGGGCCCCATTTGGAGTCTTGAAACCCAATAGATTCCTGCTGTGCACTCCTGCGCCACTCCTCCTGGAGGAGGAAGTAGGGAGTCTCCCCAGATCTGCCACTTGTGGGGTCTTTATAGAAGGGCTCAACTCTGCCTCGGATCATGGTTTAAGGTAGTCACAAACTAAGAGCCCCATCCTTGGCTCTGTCTTTGTAGCTGGCTTCCCCACTCTGATACCTGGGAGCTCTGCCACACTCAGACAACCCTACTCTTTTTGTGATCCTGTGAGTCCTGAGACCACCCTGTCTCAGCAAGGGCTCCACCCTCCAGCTTAACTTCTGAAATGATGTTCTTCAGTTGAGCAGACTTCTAAGAGTTCTGATTTTGTGCTCTGCTGCTCTACTGCTTGCTGGGAGCTGGCCACTCCTCCCATGTTCTCTCTTCCTGTATATGGCCTCAGATTCACTTCTGTGAGCATTCTACCCTCCAGAAAGTGGCCGCTTTTCTGTTCCTAGAATTGCTGCTCTTCTTCTCTTCTATCTCCTGTTGAGTTTGTAGGTGTTTGGAATTGTTTGATAACTATCTATCTGAACTCCTGGGACCCAATGATATTTAGGTCTCCTACTCCTCTGCCATCTTGCTCCTCCCCAAGTATATGAATTTTGAGTTAAGGAAATAATTTTTAACTCTGCATATACATTTGAAACATGCCATGGTATAACTAGAAAATAGGAGTTAGCACAGCTAGGTCACATGCGGCTTCAAAAAATGATGGGAAATATCATCATCATCAAATAGCTGTATGAATGAATTTAGGAAGTATTACTATGCTTCTATATCAGCTTGAAAAGCCCTAGGCATAGCAAAGCCTCGTGGTTTTTTAAAATTTAAATAAAATATATGAAATATATTGATGTATTATATGCTATATAGCTAATTCATATGAATATATGAAGATCAGTGAAAATTATACAACTTGGAAACATGGAAATCAACAGAAATTATATGAATTTCTAAAGATTTAGCATCATGTAGAAATGAAAGTATTTTTCAGTAAAAGAGCACCAGACATTAATATAGAAAACCCAGAGTTAATAATCCTCATGCCCATCATTTACTACCTACTTGACTTATGGTATATTACCTAACAGCTTTTAGCCTGAATTTTTCACCTGTAATGTAGACTTAATGGTAATTCTACTGCCTATCAGAGTTGCTAGATGATCTAATGAAATATTGTGAATATGAAGGCATTTTATTAAGTATAATGTATTATGTAAATAAAATGTATTATTGATATCTGAGTAGTAAGCTGAATCTTACTTCAAAGTCATAAATTTGTTTGCCAAATGTAAGTGAAATTATATTAATATTAATAAATGATTAATTTATTTTCTTTAGATAACAGGAATAATATTTATGTGAATTTTAGTTTAGGTTTAATATTTTTGTAGATATACTTTTTAAAGAGAATTGAACTGAATAAACAAGTAAGTACTTATTTGGAAAAAAGCTGAATATATTTAGATGGTTAGGGTTATTTTGCTCTTGTAAATTTTGAAGGATCACATCTAAAGGAGCTTATTTTCATAAACATTCCAAGAACATCTGCAGAAATTTGAATATACAATCATCGAAATAAAATTTCAGTGCACATGAATTAGGTATATATTGAGAGTATAGATGGTTATTTGAAACACTGATGTTACAATCAAGTATAAGGAGGTGCACATGTTTGAATGATCATGACTTCCATATTCAGTAATTTCAATATAAAATCATTTTAAGAAGTACAGATGCAATTTTCTCTCTTCCCAGTGCTTATTCTTTCTTACTTAAATACTGCAAAATGATTCTTTAATGTTTTAAGTAAACAATTTTCCTATAACTTTAGAGAGTTTCATTAGATTAGCAGAAGACTGAGCAGCAGCCCTGAATGATATTCTATGTGGTTAAACTGCCCCATATTCTCCAAATCACCTAGTAAACTTTGCTTGAAATTTTCAATGATGTATCAAGGAAAAAATTATGTAAAGCTGCTTCCCAAGTCATACTGTCTTACAGTATGGTAACACCTGCGAAGAAACAAGATGATGAACAAACTTAAAAAGTGCCGGGAGAGAAGGCTGGCTAAATTAAAGACTCATTAACTCTGTGGTGCTGCTTTCTTAAGTAACAGCAACATTTCTGAAATAGCATAAAAACTGGATATAGCTAGTGAATCACAGGAAAGATTATAACGTATTGATTTAAATAAAGCATTTTTTAGTATGCATTTTAAAACTTAAAATTTGCAATCTTTTCTACCTATCCATGTCTGAATATCTTATTCCCAGGAGACACTGGTACAGAAAAAAATTAGCCAAGGAAGGGAGTATTTTACTTAACACAGAGGGCAAGTGTATGATAGGTTGTTTTTTTTTCTAACTATATTCATTAAGCAACTAATGATTGTTTGTATTCTTTTTTTTTTTTTAATTTTATTCAATTATTTGACAGAGAATGACACGGTGAGAGAGGGAACACCAGCAGGGGGAGTGGGAAAGGAAGAAGCAGGCTCCCCGCTGAGCAGAGAGCCCGATGCGGGGCTCGATCCCAGGACCCTGGGATCATGACCTGAGCCGAAGACAGAGGCTTAACCCACTGAGCCACCCAGGCGCCCGATTGTTTGTATTCTTGCTGTACATGATGAATACTAAGCAAGAAATTAAAACAAAGCAAGATTAATGTTCTTAAGGGAATACTAAAAGTTATAAATGAAGATATTTCAGGTGAATCTAACTTAATTTATAGGTCAGAGAAGATACGCCTAAAAATTGATCTTTAAGTCAGGTCCCAGTGGATGAATAGGAAGGAGCTTACAAAGAGAAAGACCAACAATGAAATTAAAGATGATGTGTCCTTGGTGAAGGCAATAGCATTTGGAAAAACCTGGAGGCAAGGGAAATTCCAGATGAATGCCAGGAATTATAGAAAATTGAATAGAACATGGACCTTGTACAAAATATTTCAAAAATATGACAGAAATCATCTACACCTGGCAAGGCAATATACAAGATAAGATCTCAAGCAAAATAATCAGACTAATGTAGAATTTCATTATATGAAAAGGTGTTCTTATTTTTTCAAACGATTGCTCACTTTTGTATTTTTTTAAATTCTTTGACTTTTTAAAGCTATTTTGATGGAAAATATATAGTGAATGTATGAATAATAAGTTAGTGTCTTCTCAGTTGTCTACACCTACAAAAAAGGGCAGAGTTTTTCACCTGGACTCCAGGCCTAAACTATATTGCCAACTAGTTGCAAATACCAGAACTGCAGACTTAGATCCTGGAGTCTATGAAAATATCGCAAACCCAGTCACTGCAAACAGAGGTGCTCCAAATGTTCCATATGTTACTATTTTTTATGGTCTCATTCTCTCTACCAAATTGTGATCTTATCTTCAAGGCAGGACCATGTCTCATTCATCTTTATAAGCAACTCAATACTAAGCACATTGTCTGAAATAACAATGCTCAGTAAATATTTGTTGAATGAATGACTTCATTTTTTTAAGTTTGAAAAATTCTTATGAGTAAATTCTAACTGCGAATTTCCTCATGTAGAAAAACTATTGCTAAAGACACATTATGTTTAATATATTCCAGAAAGTTACAAGCCCATTTTATAGTGAACTAAACTTCTGTTATATCAAGGAATGCGTGGAATATCAGTTATTTTAATGCCCATATTAGTTTAAAGTGAGTCTTTCATCATCTGTTCCGACTCTTAACTGTGAATGCAAAAGAACACATTTCCTTATCACATTTGTAAAATGTAATATATAAATGATTTAAATACAGTTAGATACTCATGAAGTAATACTGCATGCAGCTGGTATGGGGCTCCCTTATGTTACAAACAGAAATACTGTAGGAGAATGCTGGCTTCTCCCTGACACAGAGTTTCATGCTGTATGACTTTGTGTAATGGCACTGGAGGGTCAAGTCTTTATCATAGCACAAAATTGATTTTCTTAGTAATACATTTCATTTATAAATTATAATTCCTCCCATCCCTATTTAGTTAAACCATCTGTACAGGAGTGCATTTTAATTTCACTAAGAAATTTATGAAATTCTGTGAAGTCCTGAAATAATGAATATTAGTGTCCCTATTGAAATTCTGAGTGCACTTCATGAGCCTTATTGATTTTGCTGTGCATTCTTTGTATTGAGACATAAAGGCCCACCAAAAGAATTGTTTATTGAGACCAGTTCAAGTATAGTCATTCATATAATCATTGGCAAGAAGACATTTTAAAATTTAGCAAACATGCTTAATTTGGGCTGCCTACATTGTGGAACTTACTGTAAAAGCAATCACAAAGAAAAATAAAATGTGTACTTTAGTACTGTTTATCATATCTACATCCATTCATCATAATAAACAGTGAGTGGCTTTGAGATGTACTATTTTCCAGAGAGCTATATTCATAGAAAAGACATGAAGTATAATAAATACTTATATTTTATATTTTAAAATATATTTTATATTTTAAGAAATGAGAATTGCCAGGAAAAATGTGCCAAGATTTTAAAACTCAGTGAAACATAATTGTCATTGAAGTATAATTAAGAATTATGCTATTTATGCCCTGGCCTGGTTAAATATTAACATTTAGTAATTTTTTTTTAATGCAAGGAGAAAAGATTTAACAGTTTAACTGCTGTGAATTAAACAAGTGACTCTGAAATGCTCTATATACAAAATACATTTCTCAGAGATGTAAAAAACCTAACAGGCTAGATTTTTACTTCTAAGTTAGTCACATATTTATATACTATCCTTAATGTGCTATTTTCTATTATTAAAGATAAGGCCTGTTCATACAAGCATGTGTGCATATGAACACACACAAACACACACACAAAATCTTGTAAGTGTAAAAATACATAAGACCATAGAGGTAGTTTAGAAAAAAAATAATAAGAATTCTATAAGAAGAACCACTAAATATTGATTAAAGGTGATATTCACAAGATATTCTTTTCTATTTAACTTTTTAAAATTAACATATAATGTATTATTTGCCCCAGGGTACAGGTCTGTGAATCATCAGGGTTATACATTTCACAGCACTCAGTGTAGCACATACCCTCCCCAATGTCCGTAACCCAACCACACTGTCCCTACCCCCAACTCCCCAGCAACCCTCAGTTTGTTTCCTGAAATTAAGAGTCTCTGGTTTGTTTCCCTCCTGAGCCCATCTTGTTTCATTTTTTCCTTCCCTACCACCCACGACTTCCCCCCCTGCCTCTTAAATTCCTTTGTATCAGAGAGATGATATGATAGTTGTCTTTCTCTGATTGACTTATTTTGCTTAGCATAATATACCCTCTAGTGCCATCCACATTGTTGCAAATGGCAAGATTTCATTTCTTTTGATGGCTGCATAGTATTCCAATCTGTGTGTGTGTGTGTGTGTGTGTGTGTGTGTGTGTGTGTGTGTGAGATATCTTCTTTATCCACTCATCTATTGATGGATATCTAGGTTCTTTCCATAGTTTGGCTATTATAGACATTGCTGCTATAAACATTCAGGTGCACGCCCCCCCTTGCATCACTACATTTGTATCTTTAGGGTAAATGCCTAGTAGTGTGATTGCTGGGTCATAGGGTAGCTCTATTTTCAACTTTTTGAGGAATCTCCATACTGTTTTCCAGAGTAGCTGTACCAGCTTGTGTTTCCATCAACAGTGTAGAAGGGTTCCCCTTTCCTGAATCCTCACCAACATCTGTCATTTCCTGACTTGTTAATTTTAGCTATTCTGACTGGTGTGAGGTGATGTCTCATTGTGGTTTTGATTTGTATTTCCCTGATGCCAAATGATGTGGAGCACTTTTTCATGTGTCTATTGGCCATCTGGATGTCTTTGCAGAAATGTCTGTTCATGTCTTCTGCCCATTTCTTGATTGGATTATTTGTTCTTTGGGCACTGAGTTTCATAAGTTCTTTATAGATTTTGGATACTAGTCCTTTATCTGATATGTCATTTGCAAATATCTTCTCCCATTCTGTCAGTTGACTTTTGGTTTTGTTGACTGCTTCCTTTTATGTGCAAAAGTTTTTGATCTTGATAAAGTCCCAATAATTCACTTTTTGCCCTTACTTCCCTTGCCTTTGTCAATGTTTCTAGGAAGAAGTTGTTGTGGCTGAGGTCAAACAGGTTGCTGTGTTCCTCAAGGATTTTGATGGATTCCTGTCCCACATTGAGGTCTTGCATCCATTTTGAGTCTATTTTTGTGTGTGGTGTAAAGAAATGGTTCAGTTTCATTCTTCTGAATGTGGCTGTCCAATTTTCCCAACACCACTTGTTGAGGAGACTGGTTTGTTTTTTTTTTTTTTCCATTGGACGTTCTTTCCGGCTTTGTCGAAGAGTAGTTGACCATACAGTTGAGGGTCCTTTTCTTGGCTCTCTATTCTTTTTTTTTTTTTTTTACTTATTTTTTAATTAATTAATTTTATTTTTTTAATTTTTTATAAACATATTGGGCTCTCTATTCTGTTCCATTGATCTCTGTGTCTGTTTTAGTGCCAGTACCATACTGTCTTGATGATTACAGCTTTGTAATAAAGCTTGAAATCTAGAGTTGTGATGGCACCAACCTTGGCTTTCTTTTTCAACATTCCTCTGGCTATTTGGGGTCTTTTCTGGTTCCATATAATTTTTAGGATTATTTATTCCATTTCTTTGACAAAAAATGGATGGTATTTTGATAGGAATTGCATTAAATGTGTAGATTGCTTTAGGTAGCATAGACATTTTCACAATATTTTTTATTTCATTCAATGATCATGGAACGTTTTTCCATTTCTTTGTGTCTTCCTTAATTTCTTGCATGAGTACTTTATGGTTTTCTGAGTACAGAGTCTTTTTGGTTAGGTTTATTCCTAGGTATATTATGGTTTTGTGTGCAATTGTAAATGGGATTGACTCCTTTATTTCTCTCTCTTCTGTCTTGCTGTTGGTGTATAGAAGCAACTGATTTCTGTGCATTGATTTTATATCCTGACACTTTACTGAATTCCTATATGAATTCTAGCAGTTTTGGAATGGTCTTTTGAGTTTTCAACATATAGTATCATATCATCTGCAAAGAGTGAGAGTTTGACTTCTTCCTTGCAGATTCAGAGGTCTCTTATTTCTTTTGTTGTCTAATGGCTGAGGCTAGGACTTCTAGTACTATGTTGAATAACAGTGGTGATCGTGGACATCCCTGCCATGTACCCGACCTTAGGGGAAAAGCTCTTAGTTTTTCCCCATTGAGAATGATATTCGCTATGGGTTTTTCATAGATGGCTTTGATGATATTGAGGTGTGTACTCTCTATCCTACATTCTGAAGAGTTTTGATCAAGAAAGGATGCTGTACTTTGCCAAATGCTTTTTCAGGTGCTATTGAGAGTAACATATGGTTCTTGTTCTTTCTTTTATTAATGTAGTATATCACATTGATTGATTTGCAGATTTTGAACCAAACTTGCAGCCCAGGAATAAATCCCGCTTGGTCGTAGTGCATAATCCTTTTAAGGTACTGTTGGATCCTATTGGTTAGTATTTTGGTGAGAATTTTTGCATCCATTTTCATCAAGGATATTGGTCTGTAATTCTCCTCTTTGATGGGGTTTTTGTCTGGTTGGGGACCAAGGTAATGCTGGCCTCATAAAATGAGTTTGGAAGTTTTCCTTCCATTTTATTTTTTGGAACAGTTTCAGGAAAATAGGTACTAATTCTTCTTTAAATGTTTGGTAGAATTCCCCTGGGAAGCTGTCTGGCGCTGGACTATTGTTTTTTGGGAGATTTTTGATGACTGCTTCAAACTCCTTACTGTTTATGGGTCTGTTCAGGTTTCCTATTTCTTCCTGGTTCAGTTTTGGTAGTTCATATGTCTCCAGGGATGCATCCATTTCTTCCAGATTGTCATATTTGCTGGCGTATATTTGCTCATCATATGTTCTTATAATTGTTTGTATTTCTTGGGTATTAATTGTCATCTCTTCTCTTTCATTCATGATTTTATTAATTTGGGTCCTTTCTCTTTTCTTTTTGTCTGGCCAGGGGTTTATCAATCTTATTAATTCTTTCCAAGAACCAGCTCCTAGTTTCATTAATTTGTTCTGCTTTTCTTTTGTTTTCTATTTCATTGACTTCTGCTCTCATCTTTATGATTTCTCTTCTCCTGCTGGGTTTAGGCTTTCTTTGCCATTCTTTCTCCAGCTTCTTTAGGTGTAGGGTTAAGTTAAGAAAGAACCTTTCTTGTTTCTTGAGAAAGGCTTGTATTGCTATATACTTTCCTCTCAGGACCACCTTTGCTGTGTCACAAAGATTTTGAACAGTTGTGTTTTCATTTTCATTTGTTTCCATAATTTTTTCAATTCTTCTTTAATTTCCTGGTTGACCCATTTATTCTTTATTTAGTAGGATGCTCTTTAGCCTCCATGTATTTGAATTCTTTCCAACTTTCCTCTGGTGATTGAGTTCCACCTTCAGAGCATTGTGGTCTGAAAATATGCAGGGAATGATCGCAATCTTTTGGTACCAGTTGAGACCTGATTTGTGACCAGGATGTGATCTATTCTGGAGAATGTTCCATGTGCACTAGAGAAGAATGTGTATTCTGTTGCTTTGGGGTGGAATGTTCTGAATATATCTATGATGTCCATCTGGTCCAGTGTGTCATTTAAAACCTTTATTTCCTTGTTGATCTTTTGCTTGGATGATCAGTCCATTACAGTGAGTGTGCTGTTAAAGTCCCCACTATTATTGTATTATTGTGGATGTGTTTCTTTGATTTTGTTCTTAGTTGGTTTATATAATTGGCTGCTCCCATGTTAGGGGCGTAGATATTTAAAATTTGTTAGATCTTCTTGTTGGACAGACCCTTTGAGTATGATATAGTGTCCTTCCTCATTTCTTATTATGATCTTTGGCTTAAAATCTAATTTATCTGATCTAAGGATTGCCACGCCAGCTTTCTTTTGATCTCCGTTAACATGGTAAATTGTTTTCCACCTCCTCACTTTAAATCTGGAGGTGTCTTTGGGTCTATTTAAAATGAGTTTCTTGTAGACAGCATATTGATGGGTCTTGTTTTTTTTTATCCATTCTGATACCCTGTGTCTTTTGATTGGGGCATTTAGCCCATTTACATTCAGGGTAACTATTGAAACATATGAATTTAGTGTCATTGTATTGCCTGTAGGTGACTGTTACTGTATATTGATTCTGTTCCTTTCTGGTCTATTACTTTTAGGGTTTCTCTTTGCTTAGAGGACCCCTTTCAAATATTTCCTGTAGGGCTGGTTTGGTGTTTGAAAATTCTTTAATTATTGTTTGTCCTGGAAGCTTTTTATCTTTCCTTCTATTTTCAGTGATAGCCTAGCTGGATATAGTATTCTTGGCTGTATTTTTTTCTCATTTAGTGCTCTTATGTCTTGAATTCTCCCGTCGTGGTCCAGTAGTTGTTTGTCTCTCTTTTGCTCAGCTTCTTTACTCTCCATCACTTGGTTTTCTGTATCACTAATTCTCTCTCCTGCCTCATTTATCCTAGCAGTAAGAGCCTCCATTTTTTTATTGCACCTCATTAATAGCTTTCTTTATTTCAACTTGGTTAGATTTTAGTTCTTTTATTTCTCCAATAGGGCTTTTATTTCTCCAGAAAGGGATTCTCTAATATCTTCCATGCCCTCTTTGAGCCCCACTAGCACCTTTATAATTGTCATTCTGAACTCTAGTTCTGACATATTACCAATGTCTATATTGATTAGGTCCCTAGCCTTCAGTACTGCCTCCTAAAGTTTGTTTGTTTGTTTGTTTGTTTGTTTTGGGGTTTTTTTTTGAGGTGAATTTTTCCACCTTGCCATTTTATCCAGATAAGAACAGATGAATGAGAGAACAAAATACTAAAAGGGTGGCAAAGACCCCATAAGAATATATGTTAAGCAGATCAGAAGAGACCCAATACTGGGGGAGAGTAGGAAAGGGGACAATGAAATAAAACAAACAAACAAACAAACCTATTAGACTGGTGAATAAACAGAGCCACCCACTTGATTTTGGGTGTATTCTGGTCTCTTAGAAGAAACTACCCCTCAGAATTTTAAAGAAAGAAAAACGTATATATTTACACACAAATAAGGGTAAACACAATCAAGGGATAGAATATGGCTGTAGAGATGAAAATTGAAGAAGATTCTAAAAAAGGAATTGATAAGACAAGTTGTTTGGAAAAAGAAAAAAAATAGAGGAATTAATGTGATCAGGTTGGAGACTAGAACAAAGTCATGTGCTGGATTTAGGGTATATTTTGATCTATTAGAAGAAATTGTATCCAAAATTTTAAAGAAAAAAGAATTATAGGGGCACCTGGGTGGCTCAGTGGGTTAAGCCTCTGCCTTTGGCCCAGGTCATGATCTCAGGGTCCTGGGGTCAAGCCCTGCATCAGGCTCTCTGCTCAGTGAGGAGCCTGCTTCCTCCCACTCTCTCTGCCTGTCTCTCTGTCTACTTGTGATCTCTCTCTTTCTGTCAAATAAATAAAATCTAGAAAAAAAACCCTACATGTGTACAAAAAGGTTAAATACAATGAACAGATAAAATATGACTGTAAGAATGAAAATTTTAAAAGAAAATTTTAAATGTATTAGTAAGATAAAATAGTTAAAAAAAACTTTAAAAAAAGAAAGAAGAAAAGTTAAAAAATAGAATAAGAAAAAATAAAATTAAAAACAATTTTAACTTTGCAAGACTAAAGAATCATGGGGGAAAAGCCATGAATTCTATATGTTGCTTTCCCCTAGCCCTGGAGGTCTGCAGTTCTCATTGATTAATGAACTTGGTCTTGGCTGGAAGTTCTTGCTGATCTTCTGAGGGAGGGACTTGTTGCAGTAATTCTCAAATATACTTCCCCAAGGCAGAATTGCACTGTCCTTGCCAGGGTCCAGGCTAATTAATCTGCTCAGGTTCACTCATGGGAGCTTTTGTTCCCTGAATGCTTTCCATAGAGCTTTGAAGGAAGGGAATGATAATGGTGACCTCCCAATCTCCGGCCCAGAGGAGCCAAGAGCTTGGGGCCCCACTCCTTAGTGCTACCTCAGAGGAAAGTAGTCAATCCCTCCCGTCTCCCTGGTTCTGGCTGTGCTCTGTGATCACCCAGCCTGTGACTGAGCATTTCTATCTCTGGTGCACAGCCCCATTTGGAGTCTCCAAATTCAGCAGATTCTTGTTGTGCATTTCCATACCAATCCTCCCATAGGAGAAAGGAAAGAGTCTCCCCGGTTCTGCTACTTGTCGGGTCCCTGCTTGAATAGCAGTGGTCCAACTGTGCCTCACATCTCAGTTTAAAGTAACCCCGAGCTGAGAGCACATTGCTCAGCTCCATCTCTGTAGCCAGATTCCCAGGTCCAATACCTGGTAGGTCTGTTGCACTCAAACACCCCTGCTCTTTTTGTGACTCTGCAGATTCTGAGACCACACTGTCTCCACTAGGGCCCCAACCCCATTTAGCCTCTGGAGCGACATCCCTCAGTGAAGCAGACTCCTAAAAGTTCTAATGTTGTGCTCTGCTCCTCCACTGCTAATCAGGAGCCGGCACTTCCCCCCACATGCTATGTTCCCCTCTCTTCGGATTCACTTCTCCACACATCCTACCTTCCAGAAAGTGGTTGATTTTCTGTTCCTGGAATTATTGCTCTTCTTCTCTTCTATCTCCTATTGAGTTTGTAGGTGTTTGGAATGGCTTGATAACTATCTAGCTGAACTCCTGGGACCTAATGATATTTCAGTTTCCTACTCCTACGCCATCTTGCCTTCTCCTCTGTTTAGTTTTTAAACATAACAGTTTACCTACCTCCTACAATGTCAGTGTATTTTTGCTCTTCTAGCTTCCATAAATCTAAAAATGTTGATCTACTGAATTAGGCAGCATAGGCTCAATAGAGGGTAGAGTTTACCTGGTCTCCTACTCGGAGTCCTGCATAGGAGGTGAAAGTATTTAGAGACCAGTTGTATTTCATACAAACTCAGTTGCTTTACTGCTGAAGATGTTTGATGTTTTGAAAACTTGAGTTACCAGTCTTCAAAATCAGTACAAGGTCAATATCTCACTAAATAATGAATTGTGAATACCATAAAATATAGGGAATAAATATTTAAAAATAAGAAGCTACTGAAGATATGTTTTTCATATAATACAATAGAGGGTATAATATATTCTTTATTCAGATAAATTGATAATCTCTCTGAGCATCAGTTTCCTTTTTTTTTTTGCCTCTGGGATGCGAGTAGAGGAGAGAACAGAAGGAAAGGAGATTTATTTCTGTGGGTGAGGCTGTAGATATTTCTTAACTCAAGTTAGATTTACTCAGGCCCACATGTGGAAACACACACACACACACACACACACACACACACACAGACACACACACAGACTCATCTGCTCTGGCAAACACTGAGGAATACAGGTGATTTTCATGTGGGGGTTGGTGTCTTCTTCAAACATAATTGGTTCTTGGCAGATTTCACTTTCTGTGACTGTATGAGTGAGGTCCTTATTTTCTTGTCAGATGTTGTCCAGAGACTCACTTTCTAGAGGTTGCTGCATTTCCTTTCCATGGCAATTTACAACATGGCTTTTTGCTTTCTCCAGAAAACCAGCAGAGAGTCTCTCTGACACTTTAAAAGAGCATCTGATTAAGTCAGACCCACCTAATATAGTCTCCCTTTTTGATTAACTCAAAATCAGCTGATTTGTAACCTAATCACAACAGTGATATTCCTAGCATTGTAGTAGATTCTGCCCATACTTAAGAGAAGGCAATTATATAGTCTGTCACAAGTACAGGAGTCTTAGGAGCTATTTTAAAAACTTGTCTATCACATTAATGATAACAGGAATGCATCTGTCAATATTTTTTCTTTAATCTTTATCTTATTCTTTTAGAAGTTCTATTTTGGATATGAATTATAGTACACATATTTTATTAACATAGTAATACTTACTTTTTTAAGTAACCAGCATTGGATTTTATTTTTTCCAGTTTTATTGAGATATCATAGACGTATAACATTGTATTAGTCCAAATTGGGCACATAATGATTTGATATATATGTTTGTGTATGTAGTGTGTGTATTGCAAGATGATCACCATAGTAAATTTAGTTAACATCCATCACCTCATATAGTTACAACATCTTTTAGTAATATTATTATGATCATAAATATATGCATATTTTGGGATAGGTTTTTAAAATATCTTTACATTATGCCTCTTCTCTAAGAATTGAATGTAGTGCTGAGGTTGTGGTGGTGTGAGAAAATATTATTTTTAGAAAACTAAAAATCAAGTCATTGGAAATAGCATCTAACAACTTACCTCACTCCATTACTATCTCTAAAACTGGAGCCAAAGTCAAATAGCCTGGTTTGGGTGTGCATACATTTCCAAAGCATTCTATACATTATAGTAAATGTTTTTATAAATAGCTCTCACAGAAAGAGAAAAAAATTGCCTGATAGAATTAACAATATTTTGATATAATCACAACTTTTCTACTGTTTACATTTTATCCTATCAGAAAGGACCTTGTGATATTCATTCCATGTGTGCAGATCGTATCTATTTATGGTTTTTCCACACTCTTATTATGGCTTTCTGGAACTGTGAGGAGTAGATTAAATATGCGTGTCATCACTTCATGTAGTGAGGAACACACATTGTGTACCCAGTGGATAATTGTTTTCTTTCTGTTTCTTACCTCCAAATGGAGATTTATGGTTGTATATAAGTGTTAAATACAAATATGGTCCAATAGGATGGTTAAGAGAGATTCAGGATGATACTGTATTGTGAACTGGGAAACTGTGGGAATCAGAAATTACCCAGGAAAAGGCCAGTTGTACTTCTGACAGCTGTCAGAGTAGGGATGTCAAGGATTATAATGTCTACTTGGCAATTGAGATATTGATGACCATAAAAATCTGAGGATGTGGAGTAAAATAAACACTTAAAATGAGGGATGTATTAGTTTTACAATCTGTAATGATTTTAAGTATTTTTAAAGATATTCATACGTGTTCTTCTAAAATGAAACTAAGGTAGCTGCTAAGACACTTCAGGTAGCTAATCACACATTGTTTACTTTTAAAGATAATATTCAACTCAGTGATTTTATAGTTATTTTTTGTTTGCTGTTGATAGTATTTTTAAAATTTTTTTGTTTTGTATTAACAATTTAAGAAAACTAGTCTATGATTTTCTCACTTTAAATCTTGAACTATAAAAAAATTTTCAGTTTAAAAGCAGTCTTTAAAAGAGTAGTTTATGACAATAGATATTCACATGGGTTATTGCAGACTAACATACATGGAATGAGGAGGAAAGAAAAATCTGCTATTTATTATTATTGCATTTTTTGTTTTTAACAAGGTTCTGCTAAGGCAATATGTTTTGATTTTCCTAGAGATACCATTATTCTTTTAGTGGATGAAATAGCAATTGCTGGCAGCTTTATCATCAACTGTAGACTCTAGAGTCTAAAATCTGTGACCAGAAGTCTCTCTTGCTGAATAAATTAACATGCTATTTTCTTTTCCTTTAAAAACTAAGATGACATTTCAGCTAAACTATATTGAAAATAGCTTCCCACATTAAAAAAAAAAAAACTCCAGCATATATATTCTTTTTATCTTGAACTGAAAGCAAATGGACAGCAACAAACCAGAAATAACATTATCTTTCCACCAGGTTATGGCATGGCTTAGCTGAAATAAATCTATTCATAAGTAAAATTAAGCACTTTCATTGAAACAGTGAGAAAAATCTATTATTTTAAATTATCATTTTAATCCTGGCTTTTATGCATTTTTCTGACAGGTCAATAGGATTAAGTATTAATTTGCATGTTGCCTTCCATTAATTCTCTGTGTTATGTGCTTTGCAAAAGAAAGTAATGAAAGTTAAGTAACAAAAATTGATATGCTTAAATTGGGAAAAAAAATACTACAGTATTGTAACTAGTATACCAGTTATGAAGTTTAGTTCTATTCAAAGAAATGATGATATATCAAACTCAATAATTCAAAGAAAAAAATGAAATATTGAATCTCTTCTAAAATTATAATTTTGTCATGGTTTATCTATTATATATATCCTAGAGCAGTGGATTCTAAAACTGATGACTATAGTAATCACTTAAGTTGACTGAAATAGGAACTTCCTGGATCACTTTCCCTGAGTGTCCAGCTCTGTCATTCTGCAATGGGATCCAGGAATGTAGATTTTGAAAATATTCCCCAGGTGTTTCTCATGAATGTGAATATATTCTAGATATATATACAGATATAGTCCAGATGTACATCTAATATATACATAGCTGATTCAGAAACCAGTATTCTACCTGATATTTGTGAAGTTTCTAACAGAGATCCCTGATAGGACATAAGAGCTGAAACAATACAGGAATCCTATAAGATTTTATATTATGAATTTTATGGGTATGTTTAGTTTGGTCCACCTAACTTTTCTCAAGTGTCATACCACTATCCTTTGTCTGTGTATATAAATGTGCCTCCTCCTCAGACTTTCCTTATTAAAAATATTAAAGAGAAGTTGGCTAAAATAGACATATCCTGAATAAAAATTTTAAAACAGGTTACTCTACCCTTGTTTTGTGAATCCCTTAATTTATCAAGATATATTGATTCATCAAAACCCTCTTAAATTCTAGAACTCAAATTATTATAAATTTAGTCATGTCTAAAAAGTATCCTTTCTGGCAGAGTGCTGAATAAAAGAACAATGCCAGAACTAGCCCATAAGGATAAGAACATGCCTGGATATTTGAAAATTATATTTATTTTAATTTAGGAATAAAATACACCACTGAAAAACAAATTTAAATTTGTGAAGTTGTCTTTTTCTTTTCTTTTCTTTTTTTTTTTTTAGAGAGAGAGAGAGAGAGAGCATGCATAAGCAAGTGCAAGGTGGAGAGGGGCAGAGGCAAAGGGAGAGAATCTTAACCAAGCTTCATACCCAGCATAGAGTCCAGTACAGGGCTTGATCTTACAACCATGAGATCACAACTTGAGCTGAAATCAAGAGATGGATGCTTAACTGACTGAACCACCCAGGTGCCCCAGTTGTCTTCTATTTTTGCCTGCAAGCATGGATATGTGACTTCAGTGGCATATTTTCCACTTTTAAAACTATTTGGTTCTGGAATTTTATTTAGATGCATATTCAGTGTCCTTTCAGAGGTAGGAGTGAGAACCTCTATGTGATGCTTATCGTGAAGTTCTTTTCCTAAAATATGATTTTCAGAGAATTATGTTTAGAAATACTTCATTGTCCCTATGAGGAAAGAGACTTCTTTCATGTATTATTTTTTTTGTTTTTGTATTTTCAAAAGGAGCAAAAGGTTTAAAAAATCCTATTTTCCCAGTAAAATAACATGAAAGAAATAAAACTTTCAGTTATTTAACAAGGAGACATATTTGGTAATAGGAATTGAACTAGGGTCAACCTCATCCAGAGGAACAAAAACTTTCCTGAAATAGACATTCCTCACACAAAGAGTGATTCAATTACTGTATTAGTATATATACCACTGGGTTGTTGGAAAGACAAGGAACTGTGTTGGGGCATGACTTTGAAGGAAGTCCTCTTCATATGGGGGAAAATTTGGTACTGGAATATGGCAGAAATTAATCACTTTTCATTCAAGCACATTTACTACCCTCTCTCATTTTTATTCCCATGTAAAGAATAAGAAGGCAAAATTTAAAGTGCTTAAGTAACTTGCCCAAACTTTCATATAAGGATAGAAAAATGTACAGATATCAGTCTTAATAGCTCATATACTGCAATAAGAACTTGAACTGATTTAAAAGAAAACAGCTGTCTAGGGCTTAAAAACAAAACCAAGAACTTGGCAGTCACGCAGCACTAAGAAGCCCACAATTGGGATTCAAGAACTAGTAAGAAGAGTGACTGGATAATACCCCACACTTTCAGTGCAGACCCACTGAGAGATCCACCTAGCATAAAAGCAAACAAGAAACAGATCAGCCTCAACTGAATTAGTGATTTGTCCTAATAAATTTCTGTCTGCCATCAATTAAACAAAAATAATTGATCCCACTAGAAAATAGGACCCAAATTATTGAAAACCAAGAGAAAATTGAGCAACAGAATAGACCCACAGGTTATGTAGATATTAGACTTATCAGACACAGACTTTAAAATGATCATAATTAATATATCCAAAAATGAATAGAATATAATTAATCCAAAAATAGAATAGAATAGAACATTTCAACACAGAACTGTAGTTAAAAGTGTGTGTGTGTGTGTGTGCATGTAATGTGAAAAAAATCCTAGAACTGGAAATTTTGATAACTGAATAAAGAATTCAATAGGTGGGTATAAAGGAAGATTGACATTGTAGAAGAGAGGATTACTGTCTAATCTTTTAAAGCAGATCTATTGAATTAAGCAAAGAGTATCTTGAAGAGCAAAGACAAAAAAAGATGCTGTCATCTTTACATTTAATTAAAGTCCTAGAAAGAGAGAAGAGCCAGAAGCAAGATTCAAAGAGATACTGACCAATAATATTTCTAATCTGACAAAAGATATGATACCAATGATTGAAGAAGATGTAAAAATATCAAATGCAAAGAAAGCCTAGGCACTTCATAATAAAACTGCTGAAAACCAAACACAAGAGAAAATCTTTAAAAGAAGTCCAAGGGAAAGGACTATTATCTCCAAAGGAACTAAATGAGACAGACAGATGACCCACCTTCTTTATATGATCATCAGATATATGAAAAATATGGCATTAAATGTAGTGTAAAAAAAAAAAAAAGGACAGTTCTTTCAATTTTTGCCAAATATATGTGTGGGTGGGAATACACATGCAAATATCTTCTCTTGCATTATATGTAATTGCAATTGCAATCTCTTGCAATATATTGCAATATGATTATATTTAGATAAAAATTAATGTGTGTATATACATACACACCAGAAATGGAAAGGAAACTAAAAAGAAAAAGAAAGAAGCTTGATCACTACTTCACCTAGTATAGAATAATTAACTGAAGGAGATCTTAGACTCAAAGGTAAAAGGTAATACAACAAAACTTCTTGAAGGTAAACATAAACAATATTCCTGACTTCGTGGTAGACAAATTTATGTTAGCAAGTCTCAAAAACATTAACTATAAAGAAAAAAATGATAAATTGAACTATACTGGAAGAACTTCTGTTCACAGGAGAGTAAAAAAAAAAATCAAGTGACAAAATGAGAGTATATTTTGACAATTTCAATAAATGCCAGAGAACATTTTTATATGGTGAGGAATTTTTGTCCAAAATACACAAGGAATTCCTACAAATCAGCAAGAAGAGGCAACCTAATAAAATAAAGCTGCCTAATGAAAAATTAGGTGCTTCACTTAAATAGCCACCTATTATAGGTGCTTCACTTAAGTAGCCACCTAAATAGCCTATACGCTCATGGAGAGGGGCCCAGCATCATTCATGTTCAGGGAAATGCAGATTAAAACCACAATGAGTACAGGGGGGAAAACAATGTTGGCAAAGAGGTAGAGAAACTAGCAGTCTCACTTACAGTGAATATAGTAAATTGGCATTACCACCTTGAAAACTTGGCAATGTCTATTTAAAACAGAACATATGAATATCCTATAATATATGTAGGCTAAAAAAATGTGATTGAAGGTCAAAGTGACACAATACCTTTTTTTTTTTTAAAGATTTTATTTATTTATTTATTTGACAGGGACAGATCACAAGTAGGCAGAGAGGCAGGCAGAGAGAGAGAGAGAGAGGGAAGCAGGCTCCCTGCTGAGCAGAGAGCCCGATGCGGGACTCGATCCCAGGACCCTGAGATCATGACCTGAGCCAAAGGCAGCAGCTTAACCCACTGAGCCACCCAGGTGCCCCCAATACTTTTTTTTGAGGTGAAATTCACATAACATAAATTAGCTATTTTAAAGTGTACGACTCAGTGATACTTAGCACATAAAGTATTGTACCAATATCACTTTTATATAGTTCCAAATCATTTTTATTCTCCCCATATTCATTAAGCAATAAAAGCAAAATAATTATTAATACCAATAGTATTTGGTATTTATTTTCTTCAAATTTGGAATGGATAAATTCAATAGGGTTTAATCATTCTATATAATAGGATACAAAATCAAGTGATCAAGCACAGCTACAGCTGCTATGTGAACAGGAGTACTAAATTTGTATTCAAAATGCTCTGCAAAAGAAGTCAGATATAAAATAATATATAATGTTGTTCCATTATTAAAAATTTAAATAGCAACCCAATTAGTCTCATGGTGACAGAAGTGAGAAGACTGGTTACTGTAGGATGGTTGGGGGAGGAAAGATGCCTGTAGGGACCATAAGGCAGGCTTTCATGCTCCTGGAAATATTCTATAATTCAATTTGTTAAAAGACTGGCTCAACAAATGTGTTAACTTTGTAAAAATTCATCAAGCTCTATCATTTAAAGTTGTGCACATTAACTTAAATGGGTTTATTCTGCTGTTTTCTGTTATGCTTTTAAATTAAGATTTGTTTGTTCATTTTTTCTACAGCAGTTTTAGGTTCACAGCAAAAGTGAGGTGAAGATATGGGAATTTCCCATATAATCTGTATCCCCACACATGCATAGCCTCTTCCATTATCAATAGAGTACAACCAATAGAGTTGTACATTTGTTACAATTGCTAAACCTTCACCGGAAGTCCTTAGTTTATATTATGGTGCACTCTTGATGTTGTACATTTTTTTGGTTTGGACAAATGTATAATGACATGTAGCCATCATTATGATAGTGTACACAGTATTTTTATTTCCCCCCAAATCCTCTGTGCTTTGCCTATTCATCCTTCCTCCCTTCCCCCAACCATTTATCATTTACTATCTCTATAATTTGGCTGTCTCCATGAATTTTCCAGAACAGTCCTGTATCAGATATATATTTTGCAAATATTTTCTCTTAATCCGTGGCTTATCTTCTAATTGTCTTGCCATTTTCTTTTACAGAGTAGAAATTCTAATTTTAATGAAATCCGTCTTATCAATTATTTCTTTCATGGATCGTACCTTGGTGGTATATGTAAAAAGTCATCACTATACTCAATGTCATCCAAGTTTTCTCTACATTATTTTCTGGGACTTTTATAATCTTGTGTTTTACATTTAAGTCTGTCATCTGTTTTGAGTTAAAGTTTGTGAAGCGTGTAAAATCTGCGTCTAAATTCATTTTTTGCTTGTGGATGTCCAGTTGTTCCAGGACCATTTGCTTAAGCTTCACTGGATTGTCTTTTTACCTTTGTTGAAGATCACTTGACCACATTTATGTTCATCTCTTTGAGATCACTCTTCTGTTCCATTGATCTGTTTGTCTACTCTTTCACCAATACCACCCTGCCTTGATTACTGTAGCTTCAAGGTAGTCTTGAAGTCAGGTGGTGTCTTCCCCCAACTTTTCTTCTTAATATCTGATGGGCTTTTCTGGGTTACCTTTCTTTTCATAACACAATATCTCCAAAATATTAGTTAAGAGGACCATGGTATTGAGCAGAATAGCTTAAGATGGTGACTGATTACTTTGAAAATTGTTGGGGTGCCTGGGTGGCTCATTCAGTTAAGTGTCTGACTTTGGTTCAGGTCATGATCTCAGGGTCCTGGGATCAAGCCTTGGGTCTGCTTGTTCCTCTCCCTCTCCTTCTGAACCTCTCCCTGCCCATGTTCTCTGTATCTATCTCAAATAAGTAAATAAATCTTAAAAAAAATGAAAAAACTATTAACACGGAAAGGGAGGATTCTGAATCAAAGTCTGAGTTACAGAGTGGTTATATCAGCAATTTGAGTTTTGAGTGAGGAAACTCAGGTTCAATAAGGAAGAAATATTTCATGAACGCTTAATTTGGAGAACTGTCATAAATTAAAATGGACATTATAAAAAAATGTCAAATGACTCAGAGTTCAAGAGTACATAATACTGCCACAGAGCCTAAACAGAAGATTTATTTTTATAGAAATGCTGAGGGAAGAATGCAAGGGCTAAGATACATTGATTAATTGATAGGAAAGAAGAAAACAACAATGTGTGATAATCTTCTAAAGGTTTTATTTATAAATGATAAATGTGAATATTATGAATATTGGTTGGTACCTCAAGCTGGAACTTAAAATAAAGGAGACAAATTACTTTGAAAGTGGAAGCTGATGGACTTAATAAAGAAGATATGTCAGATAAAAGAAAGTAACTTGTGCAGTATGTGGAGCACTCAAACCTGCACCTGGCATATAGAGAGAATTCAATAAATATGAGCTCCTATAATAATGGGAAAAATAAACATAAGAAAGAAGAAAATGGGAGAAAAATAAGATAAAAGGGGTCAAAAGGAAGAAAAAATAGCATTAACTGTGAGTATTGCCATTTAAATTCAATTTTCATCTAACCATTATCCATCATGTTGCATGCCACTTTTTAATGTTTTATGTTTAATGTTTTATAGTGATAGTCACTGTCGTTATATCTTATTTTTATGTGTTTGTTTAAAATGTTTAAAAACTAACATGAAGACCAGTTTATTTATTATGAAGTTTATTATATCCCATTAAAAGATCATTATCATAAGCTTTTTATGTAAGTACAGTTTTGTGCATATTTAATTTTTACTAAGTTGTAAAATCTGTGCAGATGAGAAAAAGGGGAGAGAGTGTGCATTTGATAAACGTTTCACAGAGAAGGTGACGTTAGAGATGATATATGGAAGAATAAGACATGGCATGCGAGTCTGCTGAATAACTCCAAGAGTACCATTACATTTATGAATAGTGATCTTTTGGAGTTGTGCACTGCTGTGGCCTATCTGAAATTCAAATTCTCTTACTGTTGGGGGGTGTGGTGGGGAGGCTTGATCCTTTTAATTTTTCTTACTATTAATACATTTTATTGAGATATGCTTTACAAACAATAAAATGTATCCATTTCAGGTACAGATTTCAATATATGCAATGCACTTTGTTAAATTCATGCAACCATGTAACTACCATCAGGGCACCACATGGAAGTTTCTTCTCTTAAACAGTGTTCTTTTTGGTCAGTGTCTCTGTACCCACTCCTCTGCCTCCATCTCCAGCAAGTCATTGATCATCTTTCTGACAGAATCCAGCCATTTAAAAAATCATATTGAAAAATCGCAAAAACTATTTTGCTCTTAGGAAAGGTAAAAATGTTAATTGATTCTTACATTTGAGAAAATCAGTCATACACAAGCAATCAAACTCTGAAATACGAGGTTAGTTAACATAATATGCATGTCATGGCAAAAAATGTGTGTAAAGATATGACTTTCAATAGGATTTTTAAAAATTTTTCTCTTCTTTCTTTTCATTGCTTTTGTTTCTCTAATGTCTTTCTTCTCCCTCTCTCTCTCTCTTTTAAAAATTTATTTATTTGAGTGTGTGTGTGTGTGTGTGTGTGTGTTTGTGCAAGTGTGGGGAGGGGCAAAGGAAGAGAGAGAGATAGAGAGAGAGAGAATTTCCAACTCCCTGCTGAGCCTGGAGCCCTATGTGGGTTCCACCTAAGAACCCTGAGATCATGACCTGAGCTGAAACCAAGAGTCCAATGCTTATCTAACTAACCCACCTAGGCACCCCTTTCTCCTCCCTCTTTTGTGTTTACTTTTGACTATTTAAATAGCTTTATTTTTTCCCTAGATAACTATCGAGGGAGACTGTAAGTCTACCCAAACAATAAAAGTTACAATAAAATCAGATTCTGGTCAATCCACAGGCTTCTTATTGAAAGCAATTCTGTTAAAATTTGTTTCTTTTTTAAAATATAACTGATGTTTATGCATGTAATGATTTTAATTAGTAGTAAATAATAATGTTTAAGCTTTTAGAAGTTTGTTGAGACACCTTTTGTTACTTTAAGTTATTGCCAAGGTATTTCTGGTCATCATTTTTTACTCAGACCAAAGTGCTCATCATAATCATCAGTTATATAAACAGAATTCTGTTCATTCAGAAAAAGGGCACTGTTTTTACCATAGGGCCAGTATCCTACAATAGTTCTCCTCCTTGGCATTATTCATCTTTTATTCGTTTCATATCATTATATTCCAAAATTTTCTTTTATGGAAAACACTACTGATGGATGGCCAAAACTCATCTTGTTACCATTGTTTGATGTGGTAATAAGTATTTAGATTATAACATATTTTATATGTTCACATATAATGCTTCCATTGACAAAGTATAAAGGTCTATTCTAGGCACCTCACCTTCATTATCTTATGGTCTTTTCACAGTCAGGAATTTGAGTGTTACCATTTCCTTTCATAGATGAGGAAAAGGAGGCATGGCACCAATATATAACTTTCAGAAAATGAGATATATTCAAGCCTATTTCTATATCACCGTGATACCCACATTTTCCCGCAACATGACTAATCACATCCATAAATATCAGAAGAATGGGTTACATGATTAACTTAAGCCCTGATGGCGATTCTCATCCTATTATATAACAGTAGATAGTATAGAAAACTATATATAGAATATTACCAATATGAGGAAAAAAGCAGTAAGATAATATATATGGTAAGATATTGTTGTTTCACTTATTTTCTGTTAAGACACTGATTTTGTAAATCTATACAAAAAAGCAGGTTTATTTAAATCAGAACCTCAAGAAGTTTCATAAACCAGAAAATAGAAAATGAATACAGAATAATATCTGTGCTATAATGGTGTATTATTTTAAGAAAATAAATGTATTATTTCTCTTGACAATGTCATCTGAAGCAACCTCCCTGGGATAGGTAATTATTCAAATGGTTACTTTCCTACTGGAATATTTTAACCTTAGCTTCCATATGATTTATTTTCATTATCAGGATAAAATGTAATATTGCCTTAGCACTACATTTCCACAAACATTTCAAATCTGTTCTTTAGAACCTATATCATAATTATTTTATTACATCTTTATATATATGTATATGCTGAGTATACACACACACACACACACACACACACACACACACACACAAATACATGTAAAAAGTTATACTGAAGCATATCCAGAAAAGTACAAACTCTTATGTGAATAACTCAGTGAATTTTCACAGGGAACATATCCCATATGTAAATATAACCTTAACAGAAAGAAAATATTACTGATATCTCAGGAAACTATTTTGTGCCTCTTCCTAGTCATTATCCTCAATTAACCCCAATAATAATAATAAATAGTGAGTAAACTGACATCTATTATCATAAGTTAGTTTTGACCATTTTTGAAGACAATATAAATGGGATTGTACAAAATACATTATTTGTGTATAATATCTTTTCTTAACATTATGCTTAAGAGGCTCACCTGTATTATGTATAACAACAGTTTTTACTTCTCATTGATGTATTTTATCATGTTCTCTTAATATTCCAAAATGTATTTTACTGCTGGACATTTTGATAGTTTTTAGTTTTTGGCTATTGCTGATGGACTTTGGAAGTTTCCAGATTTTCAGCTCTGGGTCTGAGTAGGTGCAGATTTACCTCATTTTGCTCATACTTTTCCAGAAACACCTCTGCTGTGTTAGGTTTTGATCACTTGGACTAGAATTTCTGAACATCTGAACTGTTTACAACACCTCCAGGGTGGTATGGGAGCAGAAGTGTTGGCTGAAGAAGGGACAGTTGCTTATGCAGAAACTGTAACAATTTAAGGAACACCTTTTGATGCCATATGTATATGCCATGATGCAGTAAAACCAGGAGTGTAGTTGTTGGGTCATAGGGTAAGAATATTTTCAGCTTCAGTATATACTACTAGTTTTTCAAAGTCCTGGTGCCAATTTGCTGAACTTTAAGCATATAAGAGTTCCACTTGCTCTGTATTCTCCCCAAAATATTGAAATAATATTTTAGATATTTTACTCGATATGGTGAGCATGCATTTCTCTGATAAGAAATAATGTTGAGCACTCTTTCATATGGTATTGGCCATTTGTATATCCTCTTTTGTGAAATGCCTACAAATATTTTTTACTTTAAGCATTAGATTGACAATCATGTTCTAATTAATTTTAGGAGTTTTATTTATAAGCTTATTATAAATGTTATCATCTCAGTAAAATTGACATAAATTGAACTGTACATATTTAAAGCATACAATTTTATTACTTTTGACGTATACATACATTCATGAAATAATTGAGCTAATCAGGATAATGAACTCATCTTTTATCCACAAGAGTTTCCTTATAATCCTTGGCTGTCCCTCATACCAGCTCAACCACCCCCTTTTCTAGTCTCCAGGCAACAACTAATCTGCTTTCTGTCACCATAAATTAGTTTGCATTTTTGGAATTTTATATATGAGTGAAATCAAACAGTATGTACTCATGTTGTATAGCTTCTTTCACTAAGTATTATTACTTTGAGATTCATCTGTATCATTGTATAATCAGTAGATCATTGCTATTGGGGAGTTGTTTAATGGGTATAGAGTTTCAGTTTTGCAAGATGAAAACATTCTGAAGACGGAGGCAGAATAGTGTGAATATACTTAACACTGCAGAACTGTACACTCAGAAATAGCTGAGATGGTAAGCTTTATGTTATACATTTTTAACTGATAAAAAATAAAATTAAAAAACCCCTTTGCTTTTTAGCTTAAATGGCGAATTTTACTAAAATAAGAAAGACTGGAAAAAGGTGAGATTTGCAAAGACATGGCAGAACCAATTGCTCTGTTTCTGTCATGTTTGAATTTTAAAATGACTGTTAGAGAGCCAAGAATTGAGATCAGTATGCAGATGGAGTATACCACTTGGAGAACAGTGGAGAGGTCAGGCTGTAGTTGTATATTTGGTAGTCAAAAGGATAGATATTACTTAAAACCGTAGATCTAGATAAGAACGTCTACAGGGAGCATAAATTTGAGAGTCCAGGACAAATCCAATCATTATACAGACAGAAGAGAAACCAGTGAATGAATCTGGCAATGGAAGGGTCTGCAGGTTAGGGAAACATCATGAGAAGGTGGCATCATGAAAGACAAGAGAAGGATATGTTTCAAGAAGGAATTAGTTGACTGAGTTGACACCACTGATGGATTGGGTAAGATGGGATTTATTTTAATGGCTTGATAGACCCTCTATGAGATGTAGTTGGGAAGGAATTGGAAAGTGAGAAAGTAGAACTTTTTAAATCTTTTTCAATAAAGAAATATGGTAATAAGAGGAAAGAAGTGGTGGTAGTGGGAAGGTTTTATCTTTAAATACAGGGAAATATTAAAGCAGAATTTTAAACTGCAGAGAATGATTCAGTAAGAGGGAGTAATCTGATGTGAATGAGAGGAATTAGCACAAAAAAGTTCCCTGAACATCTGAAAAAGTTCATGGGTAAAGTTCAAAGGAGTATGATAGATAGTTGGGGCAGTCTGGATGAGTTGGAAACTCCTATACGGTGATTATTATTTTCTCAGGGAGAAAATGTAAAGCCATCCCATCCATTGTAATTAGAAAGATTGAAAATAACAAGAGAAGATATTTATCTTGTGCACCACTAATCCTAAGAACTTAACAAAGTATGTATGACCTATATACTTGATACGTCATTCTTAAATTTTAAAAAAATGTTTAAAAGAAAATCATAAAAAAATTCTTTTTGAAGTTCATTTGCAAATCATTTCCAAAATCATTGTGCCCAGAATCATCTTGGTTAGGTTCCTCAATGTATCACAGCTGCAATTACATGATAATAATTCTTTAAATATTTGTTCCCATTTCCAATAAGCAAGCTAACTCACATAAACTTTATTTTTTTTTAAGATTTTATTTATTTATTAGACAAAGAGAGAGATCACAAGTAGGCAGCAAGGCAGGCAGAGAGGGAGGGGGAAGCAGGCTCCCCACCCAGCAGATAGCCCAATGTGGGGCTTGATCCCAGTACCCTGAGATCATGACCTGAGCCGAAGGCAGAGGCTTAACCCACTGAGCCATCCAGGCTCCCCTCACACAAACTTTTTTTTAAAAAATCTTAGATATATTGCTTTTGAAGCAGTACTTTTAAGACATAGTTGAACAGCATCAGAAGGCACTACCTTAAGAATTTACTGTTGTAATTTATCAGATTACTCCTTCCTGAGCCTTATTTTTCTCATGTGTAAAATGGAGAATAGTCATGCCCTCTTCACAATTCTGAATGAAAGAATTAAATGAAATGTTAGTGGAAAGTTTTATAAAGGCAAATGTTATATTAAGCTAGTAGTTCACTGATACAAACCTTAAAGAGAACAGTATATAGGGCGTCTTCCTCCATACCCTGCATCTGTAAGTAGCATAATGAGAACATTAGTCATCTGTGCTCAAAGAGTAGTATATCTGTCTGTAGTAATCTGAAATAATCAAAATCTTTAAATGGTACTGATAGCTACAAATACGAGTAAGTGATGTTCAGCATTCGTACTTTTAGCTTCCTTTGATTTAAAGATGCTACTTAATGAGACTCAGCAATACACAGAGTTTTACCCTTGTAGGGTATCTAAAATTTTACTGGTTCTAGGAGACATATCTTACCAATTGTCATGATTTGTCATTTTTAGGGATTGATATAATCATGATTTATATATTCCTAGACTGCTTTGTTGTACTTGTTTAATTTGTATAATGAAAAATAAACTATCAATTATAAAAATGCAAACCCATTCCAGAATCCTTCTACACAGCTAATTCATCTTTTTTTTTTTTTTTAATGGTGGCATTGCTGATAACCAGGCTTTACACACATGGGAAGAAAGGCAAAGATTATGCTCTTGTGTAGCTGTAAGATCAACATATTGCTGAAATGGTTATGAGAAGTAGTATAATTTAAGAGTGCATTTTTCATTGAGGCTTACTTTTTTGATCTAGTGTTCACATTTTTCTTGGTAGTAGTAATATGCCACTCATAATCATTTAATGCTCTCATAAAAATTGAATGTTTAAAAATAAGGGAAAAGCCCAGATAGTGTGATGCCTTCATTGGTCCCATAAAAATTAAAAAGAATATAATTGAGTCTGGGCGCCTTTGAAAGTCTGGGCAAAGGAACAGTGGAATATTTAACATGACTTAGAAATGCAGCACAGTTGGTCTCAGACTCTAGGGTATATTGTAAGCATTATTGATGTGGCTTCTGTGCAAAGTAGAGATGTGGAATGTTCACTTGACTTTTATCAAATAGTGAATGAAAGAGACTTAAAAATACTGGTATCTCATTCACATGTAAATAATGGGCCACATATTGTCAACTTTAAAAATAAAGACATACAGGTACCAAGTAAATCTATCAGACAACGTCATCTTGGTTTATTTATTTTGTCAAGTCTGAACCATACTTTCAAAACCCAAAGGTCTTGACGTGGCAGTAGAGCGGACACTGATAATCATGGTTTCTTTAATGATATTAATCTCAGCATTGAATAGAGAAAACCAAACAGCAAGATTTGAAAGTAGAAATGTAATTGGCCTGCTTGGAAAAAGTCCACTAGGGTAACAGTGACTAGATTCAACATGCAAGTGCCATCATGATGAATGTTTACAACACTTTTTTGAGAGCCAATTATACTGGTTTTTGTGTGTGGTGTGTGTGTGTGTGTGTGTGTGTGTGTGCAGGGACTGGAGATCAGCCAGATCAGTTGTATGCACAAAGCGGCTTTGGATCTGTCTTTTCAAACAAGAGCTGCAGAAAACGTTATAGCAAGGTTGACGCTTTATTCCACTCTGGTAAGAGATGCTTTCTTTTTCTTTGTTATGGTGAAAGTTTGATAAGAAATCCTTTTACACCATAATGTGGTCAGGGAGAAGAAAAGCTGTTCTATATTACAAGTCATAAAATGTTTTCCTTTCTTTTGAACTACTCTTTTTTTCAGAATGCTTTTTGCCTGTATGTTATAGCAAAATAAAACTGAAACACTGAGTCATACTGTACGTGTTAAATTTGTATTTGAGGTAGGAGAGTCTTAAACTACTTCTACTGTTCAATGAAATGTGGTTATTTCATGTTTTATGCTGTTGATTGCCTGGTCGGGACAAAGAGGGAAAAGCCAGTATTTTTCTGATACCATGGTTGAGAGTGAATCCGTGTTTTTAAATTTTCCCCTGACAAATGATATTATTAATGTCCAGCAGCTCACCACCATAAAGCTTCAAGAACCCAACCAAATGTAGTCTTTGGGTTTATTTGCAGATATTTTTGATCACCCTAACCTTTCAATGTAAAAATTGGAAAATCTGGAGATAGTACTCTGGATGAGTTTGTATATTGCTTTGTCACTTTAGTTCTAAATAATATAATTGTACACATATATACAAAATACATGATTTTGTCATATACATTTCTTTGACCTGTAATGTGCCTCAGTATTTCCACAAAAATTTCTACACGTTATAAACTCTATCTGAATTCTTATCTAAAATGACAAGAAATATATACAGATACACATAACTATGTACAAATATTTGGCATGTACACAATTCATTTTAGATAATGGCAGATATACACATTATAGCAATATAATCCCTAGAGAAACTTATAATTTGAGGTTTGCATTTTCTTGGTAAAACATTTTTTCAGAAAACAATGATATAAATATTGAAAAGACTTTAGAGCCAATCAGCTTCATTTAAAGCTAAGTCTGTTTTTAAGTGGACTAGACCATAGTTTCTTTTTTTAGTAGTTCAATTACATGTGTGATTATATATATATATATACACATATATGTGAAAAAGTCCATTCATTTGTATATATTTCATATATATATATATATATATATATATATATGAAATTTTAATCTAAATATTTTTATGGCTTTACCTCAGAGTAGTATTTCTGGCTTCAAAGGTATATGCAGCTGGCAATGTCAGTCTGATATGTCACTAATAAATATTCATACTCATTTGATCATTTTAATAAGTATTTATTGACTATCTTGCTAAATGTTCAACAAAAGTAAATCTGTGATTTATAAAGGAAATGGAACATATGATACCTGTACAGATTTAATGATGATTCAACAAACGTACTTGAAAATAACTAATTTATATTATAGTTTGGGCTAAAGACAGACAGGTAAAAGTATTTCACACACAGGGAAATCAGGGACAACAACAAATGCAATGAGAGTTAATTTTTCAGATTTAAAAATAATTCTGCCCTTTAATGCATGAGACTATAAAGAACTGTAAAGAACTGTAGCAATACCATTTTTCCCCTTTTACCTTCTTTAAATTATGTGTGCATTTAACACAACTCATTTTAAGTACTTCAGCTGTGCTTATTATACTGAAAGAAATATAACGACAGCCCTGTCCCCAAAAAAAGAGATTTTGGGGTTTTTTGGTGTTTTTTTTTCTCAAGATTTTATTTATTTGACAGTCAGAGATAGCTAGAGAGGGAACACAAGCAGGGCGAGCAGGAGAAGGAAAAGCAGGCTTCCCGCTGAGCAGGGAGCCAGATGTGGGGCTGGATCCCAGGATCCTGGGATCATGACCTGAGCTGAAGGCAGACTCTTAACAACTGAGTCACCCAGGTGCCAAGAGATTCTAGTTTAAAGGAAACTGGGGCAAGAAAATAATAATACTAATAAATAAAGACCAATTATATCACCAAAAGTCCATAGAATAAAAGAAAAAGAAAGAGAAAAAGTCAGTCAACATTCTATGGTTTCTGCCCTCTTAAAGAGTGTGCCTGGCCCTTAGGCACATGCAGCCAGCAACAATAGCAAAATACCCCAATTCTCTGACTTTTGTATCTTTCCCAGATTTTTGAAGCAAATCTCAGATGTACAAAAATACCTTGTAGGACATGGGGTGCCTGGGTGGCTCAGTCAGTTAAGCATCTGCCTTCAGCTCAGGTAATGATCCCTGGGTCCTGGATCGAGACTATCAGGTTCCCTACTCAGAAGGGGAGTCTGCTTCTCCCTCTGCCTCTATCCCTCAGCACCACTCATGCTCTCTTTCTCTCCAATTAAATAATTTAAATCTTTTTTAAAAAAATATCCTTGTGAGACAACCACCACATTTAATGGCGTATGTATCACCATTTCTGTTATTATCTTTGCTGTTAGAAACTACAATTGTTATTTCATACACACACACACACACACACACACACACACACACACACACACCCTATTTAGAAGACAGGAAAGAAAAGTAGGTATAGCCCCTCCACCCCCTGATGAGTATGGCACAGCAGGATTTCCCAGAATATTTTACTTTGAAGCTTTTACTTTTACTATTCATACCCAAGAACACTGCTTTTTCTATTGTCTCCTATGCCAGTTCCATCTGTCTTTTATGGCTCAGAGTAGAGGCCATTTTATATCATCCTATCTTCCCAACAAGCCTCATGCCCACTCTGGGTGAAACTATTCCATCTTGGAACATTCTTATTTTTATCATTCTGGAGGAAACTGAAGTTCATGAACAGCAGGCAAATTCAGTGCTTTGTAATCTTGAAGACAATGGGACACCTTTGTTACATATTCTCTCCTTCCAGACATTGTTTGAAAAGTCAGTTTTTTAGAAAATTATATTTTTAGAAAAGTATTTTTTGTTTTTTACATTTCCCTTGCTTTCTTTGCTCTCCTGTTTTTTGTTTTTGTTTTTGTTCTTACAGCTGATAATCTTGTACTTCATTTCACTGAGGAAAAAAATTACCTAGCAGGTTCCCCCACATTCTTGTGCTTCTAAAGCTAAAAAGCTTACTTTCATCTGCATCCATTTCTCTTTTCTTTCCACCTTTTATAATGAAGAAGAACCCAAACTTTCATCAGTGTTCAACCTTTCCTTTACTTCTGACTTCTCAGCTATCCACTTCACTCAGTAAAACTTTCATTCCCGATCTTCAATTCTGTTTTCTTTGTAAAACCCTTCTCTTTGGAAGTCTTCACGTTCACCACACATATTTACTCTTCCATAACTGAGATAGCACATCCCCCTTTAGATGTCATCCTTGTTTCTACTCAAAGACTTTTTTTTTCTTTACCCAGGCACCATTTTCATGACTGTATCTTCAGTTCTCTCCAATCTTTCTCTACCTTCCTGTGTCTTCCAGAATTTCTCAGGTAGCCACTTGGCTCTTGTTAATAAATTTCAACTGGACACTGTTCAGTTCTCATCTTGACTTCCCACCAGTATTGAAAGGTAGACTATTAAATCCTTTTTGAAACATTTTTCACTTTACTTCTCCAGTATCACCTTCTCATAAATTTGTTTTGTTTGTTTGATTTTCCTATTTTTTTTTTGTAGTTTATTTTCTTTCTCTTTCTCTTCTATTAGACCACATATTTAAGAGTTCCTCATAACTCAGTCAAGGGCTTAATATTCCTCTCTCTTATGTATATCTCTAGCTAACTAGCTATCCTCTCTCATCTATTTATCTATCTTCTATCTATCTGTTTCACTCCCTTCCTCTCTTTTTCCATGGTCTTCATCACTACAGATGGTAACCACACTTGTGATGAGCATAGATTACATATAGAGTTATTGAATCACTATGTTGTGCACCTGAAATTAATTGAAACATTGTGTAACAACTTTACATCAATATAAATAAATGAACATAAAAATAAATATCAGGAATTTTACAGTGAAATGTACCAATAGCTAGGTGCATCTTTTGATAAAATGAGGAAACACTTGACAGGCATGTTAGATTTTGGATCAATCAATAAAAATACCTTCTACCATAACCATCGTTTGATTAGGTTTTACCATGTTTCTATTTTACTACTGAATGGCACTATATATTATTGAATTTCAAATTCACTGTTTCTTTAAATATGCAAGTTAATGGAAACAGAGAAAAGGAAAAGTATATGCAAGTATAGAATAAGCAGATCTTGTTACTCAGGTATTCAAATTTAGTAATAAACAGTGAGAGTCAACATATTGCATGAGAGATACATGCTGACAGAAATATTACAAATGCTAATATAGTTATCTTTATTTTGAAATCTGTCTATTTGAACAAAGATTCATAATGGACAGATTTTTTTTTTTTCATAATGGACAGCTTTTAATCAAATTGAGAAGAAATGTCTGAGAAAGAGGTATAGATGTGAAAGTTACTGCAGTCAGTTTCTTTGGGGTTACAATAAATGAAGTAAAAGAAATTGCCTCCGCCATTCTTGTGGAGAATATATTTCACATTAGAGTTCACTTAAGGGAATGTTTCACTTTTATTGAGGAATATTAATGATTATATAGTGGACCACTCCAGGTAGTGTTTGAACCTTTGTATAGGATAAAAAAAATTACAGAGAAAGAAGACAAGATAATGCAGAAATAATGAGAAATTACTGAGAGAGAGGAGAATGACTTGCAACTAATACCTAATATAACTTATTTTGAAATAGTGAGAATTTCAGGAATGGAAATAAAATGTCAAAGAATGAATGGTCAGTTGCAGGTTAGAAGAGAGGGAGAGGAATACATAGAACACAGGGCTAAATCTGTCTTTAGAAGAAAATTTTTAAAAATTATACCATTTTAATCATAAATCCATAAAAGGTTAATATCTTTTAAATGTGTATCTATCTATAAAATATACTTTGATTAATAAATTAAAAATTTATAAATTAAAAATCCCTATATGACATGCTTCATTTTACTTCTGATTGATTTTTCTAGGCATACCATTTCTATTAATTCAAATATAAGTCCAGCAGAATTACTTGCTTTATATCTATACATATAAAGTTTTTTTCTTTATATATATAAAGATTTTTATATATATGTTTTATATATATATACATATATGTGTATATATAGAGATTTTTTCTTACATTTCTTTCAAAGCTGGTTAACCTTATATAATAAATTCTTATCAAACAAATTTATTTATGTGTGACCCACTGGTAGATAAATTAAGAAGTTTGTTAGTTGTAATAATAGCACTTTTTATAGATTCAGGTGAACACTACTGAAGAAAATATAGCATAACTGATCTCTGTTCAAATGAGCTAAGCTAAATCCTGGAGGTGAAGGGAGATATTATAGTTTCTCTAGAAATACCACAGATACCAGGGAACTTGAGATGATTTCACTCGAACAGCTGTAAGCTAACAAGTGATTTCCAAACATGTATAAGTAAATATAGTTTTAAATTTTTTAAAAGCACTAGCACCACCCCAAATATGTATATGTATGTATGTGTGTATTATGTTTTGTTACATAGGATATATACTATATGTATGTATATATTTAATAGAGAGAGAGAGAGAGAGGAAGAGAAGGGAGGGAAAAGCTTGACATAATCTTATAGAGAATAACAACTTAGGCCCAAGAAATAAAAATAGTATAAGAAGCACTTTCATTGACAGATCTCATTGCAAAATATCATCATGTTATGTAAATATATTTAGATTTGATAACCTGTTAACAAATTGCAACTCATTGTATTTTTTTTCGAGTTTACATAGACTTTTTTAATATTTTAGCTTTTTTCCCACACAAACTATCACATAAGACTTCATTTCTTTATCTGAAAATAATAGATGTATCAGCCTTTTATATATAATGAAGTACTGTGGAAATATCCGCAGACTAGGTATAGAAAGTAAGTTCCTCAACTGGATAAACAACATCTACCCAAAAAAAAAAAAAAAAAAAAAAAAAAAAATCTACAAGTAACTTTCTACTTAATGGTGAGGAACTACAAACTTTCTGGTTAAGATCTAGAAAACCCAGAGTATCCCCTCTCACAACTTCTCAACATCATATGGGAAGTTCTGACCACTACAGTAAAACAAGGGAAAAAAAAGGTATATCTATTGGGAAGTAAGATACAAAATTGTCTTTGTAGAAGACATGATTGTCTTTATAGTAAATCCAAAGTAATTGGATATAAAATCCTCAGAACTAAGAAGCAATTGTAGCCAGGTTGCAGGATATAAGATTAGTATAAAAAAGCCAATCAATTTCCTATATACCAGCAATGAACAAATGGACTTTGAAATTAACAACCAATCTACCAAACCCTTGATCTTGGACTCCCAGCCTCTAGATCTGTGAGAAATAAATTTTTGGTTTGTTATAGCTGTTTGAATAAGACTGTTATTCAAACATATGAATAATTCTTAAAACTCAATAGTAAGAAATGTAAGAGCCCAGTAAAAAATGGGCAAAAGGACTAAACACCTTATCAAAGAAGATTCACAGGTGGCAAAGAAACATATGAAAAGTAGTTGGAATAGAAAAGAAAGAGAAGTTAGTGACATTAGAAAGTATAAGGGGGTTAAAAATTAAAAGAAGATAACATGACATGCCTATTAAAATAGCAAAAATCTAGAACATAGACAACACCAAATATTGGTGAGGATATAGAACAACACAAATTCTCATTATCAGTGGGAATGTAAAATGGTACAGTACCTTTGGAAGATGGTTGGTAATTTCTTATAAAATTAAACATAATCTTACCATATCATATGATCCAACAGTCATGTTTTTTGTACTTAACAAAAGAGATGAAAACTTATGTTTTCACAAAACCAATACACAAATGTTTATAGCAGCTTTATTTATAATTTCTGAAGTTTGAATGCAACCAAAATGTCTTTCATTAGGAGGTGGGTAAGTACACTGTGCTACAGCTGAACAATGAGATAGTATTCAGATCTAAAAAGAAATGAGCTATCAAGCCATAAAAAGACATGGAGGGAAGTTCAATGCACATGACTAAGTGAAAGAAGCCAATAGAAAAAGGTTACATATTGAATGATTCCAACTAGATTCTGGAGAAGGAAAAACTATGGAGACTGTTAAAAGATCAGTGACTGCCAGGACTTAGGAGGAAGGAATGACTAGGCAGAGCACAAGGATTTTTAAAGTAATGAAACTATTCTGTATGTCACTGTAATGGTGAATAGATGTCATTTTACATTTGCTAAAACCCACAAATATACAACAAGCAATAATAATGTGTCAGTGAATTTTATGGACTGTAATATATGTATCACTGGTGCAGGATATTGATAATTAGGAAAGCTGTGCATGTGAGGAGACAAAAGATATATGGAAACTCTCTGTACCTTCTGCTCAGTTTTGCCATGAACCTAAAATTGTTCTAAGAAACAACATATATTTACTAGGAAAAAAAATAAGGGAAAATGTGAGGCAGCAAACCTAAGGCTTGGCTTTATTGTAAATTTACCACATAGGTATCTTTGCTTATCTTTTTTTTTTAATTTTATTTTTTATAAACATATAATATATTTTTATCGCCAGGGGTACAGGTCTGTGAATCACCAGGTTTACACACTTCACAGCACTCACAATAGCACATACCCTCCCCAATGTCCATAATCTCACCCCCCCCACCACCTTCCCCCCATTAACCCTCAGTTTGTTTTGTGAGATTAAGAGTCACTTATGGTTTGTCTCTCTCCCAATCCCATCTTGTTTCATTTACTCTTCTCCTACCCCCTTAACCCACCATGTTGCATCTCCTCTCCCTCATATCAGGGAGATCATATGATAGTTGTCTTTCTCCGATTGACTTATTTCGCTAAGCATGATACCCTCTAGTTCCATCCACATCGTCGCAAATGGCAAGATTTCATTTCTTTTGATGGCTGCATAGTATTCAATTGTGTATATACACCACATCTTCTTTATCCATTCGTCTGTTGATGGACATCTAGGTTCTTTCCATAGTTTGGCTATTGTAGACATTGCTGCTATAAACATTCGGGTGCACGTGCCCCTTCGGATCACTACGTTTGTATCTTTAGGGTAAATACCCAGCAGTGCAATTGCTGGGTCATAGGGTAGTTCTATTTTCAACATTTTGAGGAACCTCCATGCTGTTTTCCAGAGTGGTTGCACCAGCTTGCATTCCCACCAACAGTGTAGGAGGGTTCCCCTTTCTCCGCATCCTCGCCAGCATCTGTCATTTCCTGACTTGTTAATTTTAGCCATTCTGACTGGTGTGAGGTGGTATCTCATTGTGGTTTTGATTTGTATTTCCCTGATGCCGAGTGATGTGGAGCACTTTTTCATGTGTCTGTTGGCCATCTGGATGTCTTCTTTGCAGAAATGTCTGTTCATGTCCTCTGCCCATTTCTTGATTGGATTATTTGTTCTTTGGGTGTTGAGTTTGCTAAGTTCTTTATAGATTTTGGACACTAGCCCTTTATCCGATATGTCATTTGCAAATATCTTCTCCCATTCTGTCAGTTGTCTTTTGGTTTTGTTAACCGTTTCCTTTGCTGTGCAAAAGCTTTTGATCTTGATAAAATCCCAATAGCTCATTTTGACCCTTGCTTCCCTTGCCTTTGGCGATGTTCCTAGGAAGATGTTGCTGCGGCTGAGGTCGAAGAGGTTGCTGCTTGTGTTCTCCTCAAGGATTTTGATGGATTCCTTTCTCACATTGAGGTCCTTCATCCATTTTGAGTCTATTTTCGTGTGTGGTGTAAGGAAATGATCCAATTTCATTTTTCTGCATGTGGCTGTCCAATTTTCCCAACACCATTTGTTGAAGAGGCTGTCTTTTTTCCATTGGACATTCTTTCCTGCTTTGTCGAAGATTAGTGGACCATAGAGTTGAGGGTCTATTTCTGGGCTCTCTATTCTATTCCATTGATCTATGTGTCTGTTTTTGTGCCAGTACCATGCTGTCTTGATGATGACAGCTTTGTAATAGAGTTTGAAGTCCGGAATTGTGATGCCACCAACTTTGGCTTTCTTTTTCAATATCTCTTTGGCTATTCGAGGTCTTTTCTGGTTCCATATAAATTTTAGGATTATTTGTTCCATTTCTTTGAAAAAAATGGATGGTACTTTGATAGGAATTGCATTAAATGTGTAGACTGCTTTAGGTAGCATAGACATTTTCACAATATTTATTCTTCCAATCCAGGAGCATGGAACATTTTTCCATTTCTTTGTGTCTTCCTCAATTTCTTTCATGAGTACTTTATAGTTTTCTGAGTATAGATTCTTAGCCTCTTTGGTTAGGTTTATTCCTAGGTATCTTATAGTTTTGGGTGCAATTGTAAATGGGATGGACTCCTTAATTTCTCTTTCTTCTGTCTTGTTGTTGGTGTAGAGAAATGCAACTGATTTCTGGGCATTGATTTTATATCCTGACACTTTACTGAATTCCTGTACAAGTTCTAGCAGTTTTGGAGTGAAGTCTTTTGGGTTTTCCACACATAATATCATATCATCTGCAAAGAGTGATAGTTTGACTTCTTCTTTGCCAATTTGGATACCTTTAATTTCCTTTTGTTGTCTGATTGCTGAAGCTAGGACTTCTAGTACTATGTTGAATAGCAGTGGTGATAACGGACATCCCTGCCATGTTCCTGACCTTAGCGGAAAAGCTTTCAGTTTTTCTCCATTGAGAATGATATTTGCGGTGGGTTTTTCATAGATGGCTTTGATAATATTGAGGTATGTGCCCTCTATCCCTACACTTTGAAGAGTTTTGATCAGGAAGGGATGCTGTACTTTGTCAAATGCTTTTTCAGCATCTATGGAGAGTATCATATGGTTCTTGTTCTTTCTTTTATTGATGTGTTGTATCACACTGATTGATTTGCGGATGTTGAACCAACCCTGCAGCCCAGAAATAAATCCTACTTGGTCGTGGTGAATAATCCTTTTAATGTACTGTTGAATCCTATTGGCTAGTATTTTGGCGAGAATTTTTGCATCTGTGTTCATCAAGGATATTGGTCTGTAGTTCTCTTTTTTGATGGGATCCTTGTCTGGTTTTGGGATCAAGGTGATGCTGGCCTCATAAAATGAGTTTGGAAGTTTTCCTTCCATTTCTATTTTTTGGAACAGTTTCAGGAGAATAGGAATTAGTTCTTCTTTAAATGTTTGGTAGAATTCCCCCGGGAAGCCATCTGGCCCTGGGCTTTTGTTTGTTTGGAGATTTTTGATGACTGTTTCAATCTCCTTACTGGTTATGGGTCTGTTCAGGCTTTCTATTTCTTCCTGGTTCAGTTGTGGTAGTTTATATGTCTCTAGGAATGCATCCATTTCTTCCAGATTGTCAAATTTGTTGGCGTAGAGTTGCTCATAGTATGTTCTTATAATTGTCTGTATTTCTTTGGTGTTCATTGTGATCTCTCCTCTTTCATTCATGATTTTATTTATTTGGGTCCTTTCTCTTTTCTTTTTGATAAGTCTGGCCAGGGGTTTATCGATCTTGTTAATTCTTTCAAAGAACCAGCTCCTAGTTTCGTTGATTTGTTCTATTGTTTTTTTGGTTTCTATTTCATTGATTTCTGCTCTGATCTTTATGATTTCTCTTCTCCTGCTGGGTTTAGGGTTTCTTTCTTGTTCTTTCTCCAGCTCCTTTAGGTGTAGGGTTAGGTTGTGTACCTGAGACCTTTCTTATTTCTTGAGAAAAGCTTGTACCGCTATATATTTTCCTCTCAGGACTGCCTTTGTCGTGTCCCACAGATTTTGAACCGTTGTGTTTTCATTATCATTTGTTTCCATGAATTTTTTCAACTCTTCTTTAATTTCCTGGTTGACCCATTCATTCTTTAGAAGGATGCTGTTTAGTCTCCATGTATTTGGGTTCTTTCCAAATTTCCTCTTGTGATTGAGTTCTAGCTTCAGAGCATTGTGGTCTGAAAATATGCAGGGAATGATTCCAATCTTTTGATAACGGTTGAGACCTGATTTAGGACCAAGAATGTGATCTATTCTGGAGAATGTTCCATGTGCACTAGAGAAGAAGGTGTATTCTGTTGCTTTGGGATGAAATGTTCTGAATATATCTGTGATGTCCATCTGGTCCAGTGTGTCATTTAAGGCCTTGATTTCCTTGTTGATCTTTTGCTTGGATGATCTGTCCATTTCAGTGAGGGGAGTGTTAAAGTCCCCTACGATTATTGTATTATTGTCGATGTGTTTCTTTGATTTTGTTATTAATTGGTTTATATAGTTGGCTGCTCCCACGTTAGGGGCATAGATATTTAAAATTGTTAGATCTTCTTGTTGGACAGTTCCTTTGAGTATGATATAGTGTCCTTCCTCATCTCTTATTATAGTCTTTGTCTTAAAATCTAATTGATCTGATATAAGGATTGCCACTCCTGCTTTTTTCTGATGTCCATTAGCATGGTAAATTCTTTTCCACCCCCTCACTTTAAATCTGGAGGTGTCTTCAGGTTTAAGATGAGTTTCTTGTAGGCAACATATAGATGGGTTTTGTTTTTTTATCCATTCTGATACCCTGTGTCTTTTGATTGGGGCATTTAGCCCATTAACATTCAGGGTAAGTATTGAGAGATATGAATTTAGTGCCATTGTATTGCCTGTAAGGTGACTGTTATTGTATATTGTCTCTGTTTCTTTCTGATCTACTGCTTTTAGGGTCTCTCTTTGCTTAGAGGACCCCTTTCAATATTTCCGGTAGAGCTGGTTTGGTGTTTGCAAATTCTTTCAGTTTTTGTTTGTCCTGGAAGCTTTTAATCTCTCCTTCTATTTTCAATGATAGCCTAGCTGGATATAGTATTCTTGGCTGCATGTTTTTCTCGTTTAGTACTCTGAATATATCATGCCAGCTCTTTCTGGCCTGCCAGGTCTCTATGGATAAGTCTACTGCCAATCTAATATTTTTACCCTTGTACGTTACAGACTTCTTTTCCCGGGCTGCTTTCAGGATCTTCTCTTTGTCACTAAGACTTGTAAATTTTACTATTAGGTGACGGGGTGTGGACCTATTCTTATTGATTTTGAGGGGGGTTCTCTGAACCTCCTGGATTTTGATGCTTGTTCCCTTTGCCATCTTGGGGAAATTCTCTCCAATAATTCTCTCCAATATACCTTCTGCTCCCCTCTCTGTTTCCTCTTCTTCTGGAATCCCAATTATTCTAATGTTGTTTCGTCTCATGGTGTCACTTATCTCTCGAATTCTCCCCTCGTGGTCCAGTAGCTGTTTGTCCCTCTTTTGCTCAGCTTCTTTATTCTCTGTCATTTGGTCTTCTATATAGCTAATTCTTTCTTCTGCCTCATTCATCCTAGCAGTGAGAGCCTCCATTTTTGATTGTACCTCATTAATAGCTTTTTTGATTTCAACTTGGTTAGATTTTAGTTCTTTTATTTCTCCAGAAAGGGCTTTTATCTCTCCGGAGAGGGTTTCTCTAATATCTTCCATGCCTTTTTCGAGCCCGGCTAGAACGTTGAGAATCGTCATTCTGAACTCTAGATCTGACATATTACCAATGTCTGTATTGATTAGGTCCGTAGCCTTTGGTACTGCCTCTTGTTCTTTTTTTTGTGGTGAATTTTTCCGCCTTGTCATTTTGTCCAGATAAGAGTATATGAAGGAGCAAGTGAAATACTAAAAGGGTGGCAACAACCCCAGGAAAATAGGCTTTATCCCAAATCATGAGGGGGGAGAAAGGGGATAAAAAGAGGTTCAGAAAGAAGAAAAAAAAAAAAGAAGAAAAAATAAAAAAGAAAGAAACAATTAAAAAAAGAAAACCAATAAAGAAAAAATATAAAAAGGAAAAATATATATATATATATTAGATAAACTAGTTAAAAAACATTAAAAAAGGAAAGGGTAAAAGTTAAAAAATTTTAGCATAAGAAGAAAAATAAATTGAAAAAGAAAAAAAATTAAATTAACTGCAAGGCTAAAGAATCATGGGGAGAAAGGCATGAGTTCCGTGCTTTGCTTTCTCCTCCTTTGGAATTCCGCTGCTCTCCTTGGTAGGTGAACTTGGTCCTGGCTGGGCTTCTTGTTGATCTTCTGGGGGAGGGGCCTGTTGTAGTGATTCTCAAGTGTCTTTGCCCCAGGCGGAGTTGCACCGCCCTTACCCGGGGCCGGTCTGAGTTATCCGATCGGGTTTGCTTTCGGGAGCTTTTGTTCCCTGAGCGCTTTCTGTAGAGTTCCAGAGGGCGGGAATGAAGATGGCGGCCTCCCGGTCTCCAGCCCGGAGGAGCCGAGAGCCCGGGGCCCCACTCCTCAGTGCGCCCTCAGAGAACAGCGCCGATTTACTCCCGTCACCCTGCCTCCGGCCGCGCTCCGAGCTGACCGAGCCTGCGACCGGTTCAAGGTATCCCCGAGCTTAGAGCTTACTCCTCGGGTCTGTCTCTGTAGCCGGCTTCCCTGTTCTAATACCTGTAAGCTCTGCGACACTCAGACACCCCCAATCCTTCTGTGACCCTGCGGGACCTGAGGCCACGCTGACCCTGCGTGGGCTTCACCCCAGTTAAGCCTCTGGAGCGATGTCCCTCAGCGGAACAGACTTTTAAAAGTCCCAATTTTGTGCTCCGTTGCTCTGCCGCTTGCCGGGAGCCGGCCCCTCCCCCTGCAGTCTATCTTCCCGTCGCTTTGGATTCACTTCTCCGCCAGTCCTACCTTTCAGAAAGTGGTTGATTTTCTGTTTCTAGAGTTGCTGTTCTTCTTCTCTTCGATCTCCCGTTGGATTTGTAGGTGTTTGCAATCTTTAGATAAGCTATCTAGCTGATCTCCCGCTACCTGAAGTAGTCTCAGCCTGCTACTTCTCCACCATCTTGACTCTATCTTTGCTTATCTTGGAGTACACCAGAATGCTTGCCATAAGACGTTTACTGTGCTGTTTTCTCTACCAAGAACATGATTCCCCCAGATATCCTCAGGCATTACTCCCCCATTTTATATATTCACTTCAAATACTACCTCCTCCAGATTTCCCCTCCTGTGGTCACTCCATATACTTTTACCACACTGGGTTTTTTTTTTTGTTTTTTGTTTTCATATCATTTACAACTACTTGAAATTTTCTTTACTTATTTGCTTTATTTTTCTCTCCTAGAGTAAGAAAGACTAAGTTTAACACTGCATGGGAGGTGTGTGGTGTCTTCAAGAAAAACGTTGTGATTATACTAGATTGCTTACTCTAGTTATTCTTTCTTTGAATGGTCTGTTCTGTAATTATAGTGACATATAAGGAACACATAATATTATTTACTTAACCATAAGACTTTATGGTTAACATGCAATACACCATTTACTTATGAAAGTAAAAAAAATGAAATTTGTTTTTTCTTCATCAATTCATGTAACTTTTGTGAGAAAATATATTATACATGACAAGAATGAATAAACGATCCCTATGATATTTCATAGGGAAATTTTATTCATTCATTCCTTTCAGTTCTTCAGGAAGGCTAGTGATTAAGGCCACAAGGTCCTCTATTTGACAACTTTTGTTTTAATCCTGCCCACTCCTCCTTCTTATTGTTTGTGAATTTAAGAAAAAAAAAATATAAACTCTCCTATTAATATAATGAAGGTAACATTTCTATCACTATAAAATGATTCAGATTAAATGAGAAAACACATACATATCACTAATAAGAATGCCTAGCACATACTATTATGAACAGGTTAGTCATTACTATTTTAAGATATTTTGATACTGCAGATATCCCTTGACAACTGTCTTCACATGTGAATGGTCAAAAGGCAGCCACACTTTCTTCCACTTCTAGTATTTTTGTTAGGTGACCATTGCATTGGCACTTTTGCACTTCAGTTTTAATAACCATCATTCTCACTGTCAGTCTGTTCCTAAATATTGATATGTTCATTTTCTTTATCACATATGACTGACACCGTGTTATATAATCAATACTAAGTCTACAACTTCTTGTTTTTAAAGTATCCCCTGATTTGCCTTTTCCATTGCCATTATTTTACCCTAATAAGTACCTTTGTAAAAATTTCTGATCTATATTGTTGAAAAGTCACTAATCTATCCTTATGTGTTTGCCCCATATCAAGTCATCCAACTTAACCACTAATCAATCACATGTATGTCCTTAAAGGAATGTCACTACACCCCCCACCCCACCAAGTTGCAGTAATTTAAATGCAGTAGGTTGGTAAGATCCTCCTAACTTTAACATTTGTAGCTTCTATCAAAGTATTTGTGGTTGATTCCTACAGTCAGTGTCATGTTGGAATATGTCCTCTCTGCTCCACATATTTCAACTTCCCTTCAGTACCAGCAAGCTAGCTAGAATCTACACTTTTCTTCTTATGGTGATGGCAGAAATGTGAAAGAACAAACCTAAGAACTTCTCAAGCCTCCCCAAGCTGCTACAAAAAGTCACTAACATTGGATTGGCCAAACCAAGTCACATGACCAAATCCAAAGTCAAGAAGCCTGAAAGTATTTTCTGCCCATGATATGGGGGAGGGAGAAGATTATATTTTCAAAAAACAATCTAATTTACCCCTGCTATCTAAAGAAATGCTTAGAAATTCTATTATTATTATTTTATTGTTAGAAAAGAAGCTATATCAATGATCTCAAGATTATCACAATCTGGGGATGCCTGGGTGGCTCAGTCAGTTAATTAAGCATCTGACTTCAGCTCAGGTCATGACCCTAGGGTCCTGGGATAGAGTCCCACACTGGGCTCCTTGCTCAGTGGGGAGTCTGCTTCTCCCTCTGCCCCTCCCCCTTTGCTCCTGCTCTCTCTCGCCCCCAAAATAAATAAATAAAATCATTTAAAAAAAAAGAATATCACAATCAGAAAACTTCATGTGAAAAAAAGAATCAGTATTAATCTATTAGCTAGAATATAATTTTCAATTTTTATGTTATATTAATAATCACATAATCAGTGAAAAAACTTTGTCCACATATGTTACAAATATTTTTTTCAGTTTTCTTTACTTTTAATTCACATGAAGTATGTTTTGAAGCATAGAAAATTAAATACTTTCTCCAAAACTAGTAATGTAATTTTATCAATTTAATTCAATTTTTGTTTTGTTTTGAGGTACATTTTTTGTTGTGTTTTAGTCCTCATTGGAAAAGACTTTTCTAACTACAACCAACACCTTCAGGGTGTCCACATCGTTTTGTGATTTCCCCGTAATATGTTAAGTTACTTTGAATTTATTTTGCTCAATTTTTTCAAGTGAAGACTAATTCATTTTCCAAAGATTTGATATTTCCTCATATTTTAAGCACATATTTTCTTCTATGAAATATATTTCACTTTCCAGATGTTAAGCATAGAATATAATTAATTGAGAAACAATCCTTTAGGAAAGAGAATATTATTAAAAGCCAGAACAATTTGTGAGATTATCCATGCATGCAGGGAGCTGCATATTTGCCTATATACAATTTTTAACTTTATTACAAAGTTAACCTATGGCTTTTCCTACTAACAAAGCAATATTTATTCTTTAAACAATTTATTTATGTTTTTCTAAGCATATATGTTTTAATATTGGTATACTTTATTTTGAATTTTTAAAAAGTAATATAAAATAATAAACTACTTAAAAATTAAATGTTAAAGTGAAATCCCATATATATATAGATTTTTTTTCACTCCAATTCATGGGATATATAATTTAATTCATGACCAAGCTAGATTTAGGATTTTAAAAACATATTCATGAAAAATAATAGGATACGGAATTTTAAAACCTATATGCAACTATCTATCTATATCTCTATCTCTTTTGAGTGTAATGCATTTTGGAGCAATTTATCTTGGTTAATTCAAACTCTCATTCATATATTTATGAGTGTTTTTTCAGGTTATTCTTGATAGGAAAATAAATAATCTGATGTACTTAGTATTCAACAGAAGTTAAGATTACTGTCAACTTGAAATGTTATTTACTACACACATACATATATATATATATAAAATATCAGATTGATAGGCAGATAGATGATAGGTAGATTATGGATGGATGGATGGATGGATAAATAGATAGATGATAGGTAGATAAAAATATTTTATATTAAATATATTTTAGACAAAATGTCACTGAGTTCATGCCCTGAAAATAGATGACTGTATGAAGAGCATTACCTCCTTCCTTGCTCCTCAGATTAGATTTACCGATAAATAAAAAGAATCAGAATTCTTCAGTGTCAGGATCTTGATGCCTAGTTCTTTACTGTGCCATGCTAATAGGACTTTCCAGCACTTTTTGTGAATGACCTGGCAATGGAACTGAGCCTTAAATGGCAGAGATTCTTTTTTGTTATGTGACCCAGGTCTGTTCTTTACAGGTGCTTATTTAAGAACAAGGGCATTAGAATCAGACAGCCTTAGTTCAAAACCAAGTTCCATCACCTACCGGTTGTAAAACTTGAATAATTAATCTAACCTCTATCCACCTGCATTTCCTTATCTCTAACTTGGAAGTAATAACATCTATTTTATAGGATTAAATGAGATAATCTAGGTAAAGAATTCAGTCTTGAATTATATATAACACATGCATTTCCTATTTCTATAACCTGTTATAAAGTAATTTGTCACAGACATACTATATTAGCTTTTAAATATTCTATGTGCATGCAAAGTTTCACCTTTTGTGACATTTTAGAAAACGTATGACGATCAGATATTTTATTTCCACCAATATAAATGGAAGGAAATTGTCTATTGTTGGACAATTAAAAATATGACTTGGGATATAAAAACTTCTCTTCCTCATTGGGGAGGGTATGTGCTATGGTGAGTGCTGTGAAGTGTGTAAACCTGGCGATTCACAGACCTGTACCCCTGGGCATAAAAATATATTATATGTTTATAAAAAATTAAAAAAAAAAAAAACACTTCTCTTCCTGAATGTATAGAAGGGTCTGAACATGTGCGAGTGCGAGTGCGTGTGTGTGTGTGTGTGTGTGCGCACACAAAGGGCTGGGAGAACAACAAAAATATTTCCATAATCAAAAAGAATACTTCAGTCCATCAAGTACAGGTTCTGTGATATTAAACACTGTATTTTCAAAGGGGCAAAAAAATTAAAAACAGAATATATATATTTTAAAATATTAAAACATTTATGACTGTATTAATGTAGCATTATAATGATACTGTATATAGTACCACCTACCTCTCCTGTAACTGGATAGTCAAAGTCAGGACTATAATTATGAAGTATATATTCATTTACAGTCCATATCCTACCACAAAGAAATGTAGAATGAGAACATCAGAGTTGTATGCTAAAGGAAGATGGTGGCCTCTCTTTACAAAGCACAACCCTCTTCTTGCCTAAAAGTTTACAGAATAAATCTATAAGAATAGTATCTTAAACCCGTGATTGCCTTTCTTCAATACCTCCTGCCCCTGTTAACTGACAGTAACAAGGCATAGACTCATTAAATATGGACAGTTCCCTGCATATCATTTATACCTCAATAAAGCTATTTTAAAAATAAGGTTGGACACTTGGATAGAACAATGGTGTAAGAAAGTCTACAGATGATTTTTATACTTTATTCATGAAATTTAACTGAGATGTTATAGTTATTTAGCATTGTATCTGGTACCTTATAAATTATTAATAAATTAGAATTTTATTATGGTAATGCTTCCTCTTCTATTCTTCTTAATATCTACTAATAAGACAGCAGGTTTCAGAGACACTGGGTGAAGGAATGGCAACATAAGATTTTCCTTTTGTAAAAAGTGAAAACCAATACTAATGATCTAAGAACAGTGGTGAAATAAAAAATAACCAGTAAGTCATTGACTGTGAAGGACTACATATTTTGAGTTTTTAGGGATAGGTGCCATAATATATGGCTTACCTAGATGAGTGTCTAATAGGTGGTGTCTATCTAATATTGAGAAAATAGTTTTAAAATAAAAGGTCCTCATAAGATATTTAAATGTTTATATGCATTTACATAGCTTGCTTCTATTATGGAAAGAGGGAAAAGTTTTGCATTTTTACTTATCTGATTGAGATAAAATATATAAGAAGCATACCATCGAACAAACTATATTGTCATTGATATAGGTGTTTATTATTATTGCTATCATTAATTTAATTAACAGTCTTTAAATTATGCCGAGACAAAAGGTCTCCCTATAATCAGAAGGAAGTTTTGTTATACAAATGCAAGTTTAATACCCATCCATTTATCTTGGAAAAACACCAAGGTATTGGTGAAGTTATACGTGTGTGATACTTCAGTATTTTTATTAGAGAAGGTATCATTATATAATTTTGTTTGTTGGTTGATGCAAGACACTCTATACCTTGGAGCAGAAAGGTGAGAGAATCGACCTGGTGCCATCTAACCCTTGCCGCTGTCAGTATTTACCTTGTCAAATGCACATGTAATATGTAAAACAACTTTAAAAATACCAAGCCTGTACATATATTTCTCATTCTTCTTAAATTATGAAAAAAGTCTTCATACCATAATGTCCAGACCAAAAGAATTGGAGACACTACTTTGCTGCCTTGGCTTAAATTCAGCTTCTATTACTAATGACTATGTATCTTTGAAAAAGTTCCTTTATTTCTCTGTGCCTCACTTATACTCTATAAAATAGATACAATAATAGTACCTACTTTGCTGAATTTTTATAATAATTAAAAGATTTACTAAACATGTTCTTAGTGCCTGGCACAAGACATTAAACTCTGGATACGTGTTTAATGATGGTGATGCTCATATCCGGCCACACTCAAAGATGCTTCAGGGACTGAGAAGTTACAGCCTAGAACATTCATCCATCTCAGTTCTGTTAAATTAGTTTGGTAAATCAATCAGAGAGGAGGTAAGCTGGAAAAAACTAGTCATTGAATATAGTAATAATAACAACAACAGTATAGTCCCAAACTCTCTTTAAAAATAAAGGAAAAGTAGGGACGCCTGGGTGGCTCAGTTGGTTAAGCAGCTGCCTTTGGCTCAGGTCATGATCCCAGTGTCCTGGGATCAGGTCCCACATTGGGCTCCTTGCTCGGCAGGGAGCCTGCTTCTCCCTCTGCCTCTGCCTGCCATTCTGTCTGCTTGTGCTTGCTCTCTCTCCCTCTCTCTCTGACAAATAAATAAAATCTTTATAAAAAAAAAAAAAATAAAGGAAAAGTATGTGCTGAATTTTGCTGCAAGCTAAAATGAGAACACTGTGCACAATGTAAGAGAAGTTCTAACCAGTTGGAGAGAGAATAGTACATTTTCACTGATTGCTACAGGAAAATGTGGGCAGAACCTAAAGAGAAGGTTCTTATCCATAAGAAGCACTATTGTTACTCTCCTTTTACAAATGTAGAAATAGATGTTTTAAGGATAATATGTGGTAGAAATGATTCTGGAACCCACTTTTTAAAAACTTAATCCAGTGTTCCTAACACTTATTTCTTTTTATGATATGTTTTATTATTATATATGGCAATTAACCAAAAAGTCTAAACTGTGATGAGAGATATTTAATTGTTATGTATTATATGCTAACACAAATATTCAGGTCAATTTTTCATGATTTGCTAATTTACACTATTAATTTTGGTTTTTATATAACATGAGAGAAGGTGGATAGTTTTATATCCAGAAAGCATAGGTCTACTTATTTTCCCTTTGCTCTATATCTTTGATGCTCCTTTTCTAAACATCTAGCTTGCATGGTGAATGGTTCTAAGTGGACACATACTTACCATGAAGGTCCACACATTGACTTTCTCAATATTGAGGAGGGAGAGAGTGCTAATCTCAATGTGAAGACTCATGCTAGTAATTTTCAATACATTTATGGATGGAGATTTTAATACATAAAGATTTGCACTTCCCTGGTTTCTACTCTTAATCCTTTCTCCTATGAGGCTTTTTCAGAATCATTAAACTTCTATTTATATTACAACGTAATTCAGTTACAACATGTCCCCCACTCTTTATACATGTATGTCTGCATACATGTACACACATGTGCACACATGTACTCAGCAGGGGAAGATATCATATAATTGATTGCCAAATTCTTAGTTATTCCATTACAGAAAATTCCATTCATCTTGATAGAACTGAAAACAAAAATACGGTTTCCATACATCTTCTGTAATTTCCCAAAGACATTTTTTTATTTAAGTAAAATATTTACAGAGTGATATAATATTAAAACTCTGTCTTAAATATTTTTATTTCAAGTTAAATTCCAGTAAGCAGTAAATAATAATGCTTTAAAGCTTTTAAAGCATTTCATATTTAATATTATTTTATTTACTTTACCCTAACCATAATACAGTAAAACATAACATTTTCACACTAATAGAAAATATTTTTAATGTCTTGAAACATTTATTAAGTAATGTAGTAAAGTTAGGAATAATTTATATCCAAACAAACTTAGTATAGGCAATGAGTTACAAAGGAAATCTCATAAAACAGAGCTGATCTTCTAATTCTTCCTGCATCTTTCTTGTAGCTATGCTCAGAGACCATTTTATTCTGATGTTTTTGCAGATTACTTTCTGCCCATTGTCCATTTTTCTCCCTGCCTTGTACAACAAAATAAATAGGTGATAGCTCTCAGCACTTGACACTGGTGGGAAATATTAGCTGGAATGTTGACTTTGACAAATCAGATATATTAAGTCTTTGCTGGAGGGATCCACTGCGGAAAAGCTGGTTTGTCATTATAACCAAGATACTGTTTGCTTTTTTCCAAAAACAAACACTTTTCATTGTAGTGTATTAAAATCGAACCTAATTGCCCACACACCTGAATTTTAAATTATTTTGCAATATCCTTTTTGGTTTTGTAACATTAGGCAAAACATTAGATCATATCATTTTATAAAGAGAAAATACAGATTTTTGTGTTTTGGTTTGTTGTTGTTGTTGTGTGTGTGTATTTTGTTTTAAATGAGAATTACTATAGGCATAAAAATTGATTTTAAAATACTACCTCTTTGACATGTAAGTTCCTTGATGGCCAGAAGATTTAAACTCCACTGTGGCCTTATGACCAGAGCTATTGGTATGTTTTTTTTTTTTTCATATGCTATACCAATTTTTTAAGATTGTTGAGAGTTGAAAAATACTTTTCCAAATGTATACTGATGTTCTTTTAACTGATCTGTAAGTTTTGAAGAGAAATTGGTAAGATTCAAATCTGTAAGATTTGAAGAGAAATTGGTTAAGGCAGCTACCTAGGGCTTCTCACAATTCCAAAGGTTTGAGCATTAGTATAAATCTGCTGATAGTATTTTGTGCTTCAGCTTACCATTTTTAAGAGTGGGAGAAAAGAGGGATAGAGTTGATGGAAAGGCACGTTTGAGTAGAAGAGCGTTTGAGTGGTAAAATGTTTAATATAAAATCCATCTTCACTTATCACAGTGTTGTTTGTGGGTCTTTGACTTCTGTCATTCTGTCATTTTGTGCCATACTAGCTCTTTTTTGGAAGAACCCTGATTCTAAGCCTTGATTCAAGAAAAATCATATTTTATACTAAATCATTAGTAAATGACATGGTTTCTAATTATGCACTAAATTATTAATAGTGACTCTTGTGACTGACTTACAGATGAAGATTTGTGACTTCTACTCATGATTCATATTTATATATTTTATAGTTTCTTGACTCCATGCCAGATATACTTACAAATATTATATGGGATTTATGTTTTTCTCCTTACATTTTGGATTTGGTCTTAAACCTAAAGGATTTGAATAAGTATAAGTTTTCTTGGTGAATTGTGAAATTTGAATTTGGGGAATATCTTTTTGGATGGCTATTCAGGATGAATTACTATATACAGTAGATAGGTTTTGTGAACCAAATAAATGAGCCTCAACTGAAGTCCACACTTAAAGATTCAATAATAGGTATGGTAAATGTAGTAGGGCCCAATTTCTGGAAATCTAAATATTGAAGTCACTGTACCAGTGAGGATTAGAGTAGTTGTCTTAAACATAGACATATCTTAAATTTTTTTTAGTATAATTGATCATCTGGTCATTAATACTAATACATAAAAGTGATTTTCTTTTATTTCTGCCATGTAATAAAGACTCTCAAAGAAGAGTAAAGAAGACCTAAATTTAAGATATGTTCTATCCAACGGAGCTCTTCAGATTCTAACCCAAATTACATTTTGTTTTGTTCTCTCACCATAAAAGTAATCTTGAAATGTGTTCCAATTTGAAGGGACATTCAGAACTTCAACCTAACTCAGAGTTGACAGTCATTCGAATTCTACCAGAAATAAAGTATCAAGTAAATATCTATACATGGGCTTTTTTAGAGCCAAATTTTTCAAGTGGTAGGCCATATGGGATTACATCATATTCCTAAACTAGAGTGATTTAAATGCAAGTTGTTGTACACCACCCTAGAGCACAATGTGTTTTGTAGAATATTGTCCATTTTTACATGATTTATTTCTGTGTAGAGAAACTGGTAATTTTTAGAATTTACCTATAAAGTGCCTTTATATTGTAAGCTGCTAAAACGTAGCTCAGCCCATTTTGTAGTACTATAAATTTTGCTCAGACTTAGAGAATTTGTGAATAAGGTTGCTACCTATTAATTAAACAGTAAACCCTTGTAAAAATACATTTTCATCAGAATTTACATGAATAAATACAGAGGCTCAGAGCCAGACATAAAATAGTTAACTTTAAAAAAGGCCAGGAGAAGGAAATTTATTGGCAATTCCTTCACTATAGGGAACATGGAACATTATCTTCTTTATCCCTTTTCTCCTCATATTTGCATCTCTACCCAACCCATGCATAGAAATGGTCTCCTTTCTGGTTTTTCATGTCCTACTGTAACTCACTTAATAAAGTAAAAATTCCCTTCCTTTTCCCAGTATCACCACAAACACCCTGCACACTATCACAACCACACTGATTCCTTGAGCTTTAAGGGGTTGTGCTCCTTTTATTACCCAAGTACTGCAAGATAACTTCGTGAGGTGAAATGGCTTTGCCAGTTCGTCTCCCTTTAAGTACCAAAACATTACTATATATTTTTGTGTGTATTTTGGCTTCCTTACTCCTTTTTCTAAGACTTAAATGTCACCCTTTTCTTTTTTGAGACTCCTTTTAGAATTCTAAATGAGCATCTTACTTTATTCCTTGATCTAGGAAGCTGAAGCTTCCTAGGAGCTGAAGAAGTGGTAATATGAATTTGTATTTATATATTTTATAGTTATTTATATAATATATTGATATATTTTGCATATCTATATATATCATGCAAAGGCTAGAAGGAAATCAGGTATATTTTGTTTCCTTTTAATGTTATAGGATTCAAGATCTTGGAGTTTAGGATTTGGAAGGTTAGGACTTTCAGCAGGAATTTTTAACAGACCTGTGAAGTTTAAGAAATCCTCTTAACTTAGGTATAATAAACCTTACATTTATTCCCCTATATTTAGGAAATAATCATGTAATAGCTCATGAGGCTATGAGAAATGGAAAGAAAAATGATGTTATTTTGTTGCCCAAATAACCTTTATGAAAACATTTGATTGAAACATACTATAGTAGGTGAAATATTTTGAAAATGTTTTGTTTCATTATGCTCTAATATAAATCTTTTTTGCAATAACCATAATCACTCCCAAAACTAGAGAAAGTTCTGAAAATTGTTCTGGGTGGAAAAAAAAAAAATTAGGATTTTTCTGGGAAGTTATTTCAGCAGAATATTTGACCTCAACCTTCTACTAGCACTATTTTACAGAGTCATAAATGGTTTCTTGGCAAAATCCAATCAACTTCTTCAATTTTATTCCTTTCTCCAGTTGTATTTACAATCCTTCTAATATTATTTTCTACTTTATTTTACCTGAAGTTTTACTTTAAAAATAAAAACAAAAAACTTTGTTTCTTCTTACTGGCTCTTCTTTTGATTATCAGTTGCTGATGAGCTCAATTTTATTCAGTGTTCTCTAAAAACTAATTCATAATTAACTCTTTCTTTTTTTTCAACAAGAATAGATTGCCTGTTTTGTGTGAAATATTCAGACAATCCATCAGCCAATCTGGCACAACCCAGACATATTTGTATATGTGTTACTCACAATTCACATGCTCCAACTATTCACTCTATCTCCAATTATTTTATAGAAGGGTTTGAAATGAGAAGATTAATATCGGAATGTTTTATCAATAGTCTTTTGAAATGGCTTGCACCATTAAAAAAGAAGAAGGGGTGCCTGGGTGGCTCAGTCGTTAAGCGTCTGCCTTCGGCTCAGGTCATGATCCCAGGGTCCTGGGATGGAGCCCCGCATCAGCATCAGGCTCCCTGCTCAGTGGGAGGCTTACTTCTCCCTCTCCCACTCCCCCTGCTTGTGTTCCTTCTCTCACTGTCTCTCTCTCTCTGTCAAATTAATAAATAAAACCTTTAAAAAAAAGAAGAAAATAAAATTCAATGAATGGAATGTTCTTTAGTTAAATAATTATGAAATTTACTCAAGTATAGTAATTAGCCATAAAGGTTCTGGGATGTGACTGAGCTCCAGCCCTGTCTCCAATCATTTCTCAGTTGTGTGATCTTGGACAAGGCACTCATGCTCATTAAGCATCAGTTGTCTCATCTGTACAATCAGCATAATTGCAGCTACTTCATTGTTCTCTTTCTTTTTGTTCTTGAGAAACAAATGTGGTAGTCTCTGTAGTCTGTGATACAGAAAGCATTCCTGAAAGCCTAGCTATCATTTTTATCATAACTTCCACCATTGTATTGTTACAGAAAAAAAATCTTCTTTCCTCCCTACACTATACATCATCTAAAGTGTCAATAGAATTCTCAATCATAAATACTGCCTATAAATATTTCCCATTCAAATAATTTAAATATGCAAATAAATATGTTTCACAGTCAAGTATTTGTTAGTTAAAAAATGTGAACAGACACCCACATTCACAGTTAGGGCGAATGCTTAATTACAATATATTTTTGTTTATTTTAATTTATATAAATTACAACCTAATTAAATTAGTGTTATTACAAGCAGGTAAACAGAATCACTAGTTATATATGCTTTGTATGGGATAGAAAATGCAAATAAATTATTCCCATCAATAGATCTTACAACATTTAAATATATAATATATTTACATCTATGTTTTACTTTATTTTAACAAAGTATATTTTAGCCTAGGGGAGCCTGAGTGGCTCAGTGGGTTAAAGCCTCTGCCTTCAGCTCAGGTCATGATCCCAGGGTCCTGGGATCAAGCCCCGCATTGGGCTCTCTGCTCAGCAGGGAGCCTGCTTCCTCCTCTCTCTTTGCCTGCCTCTCTGCCTACTTGCGATCTCTGTCAAATAAATAAATAAATAAATCTTAAAAAAAAAAAAAAAAGGTAATTTAGCCTGAAAGAGCATGAAAAAATCAGGTTCTTTCAACGTTGAGAAACACTATGGTCATTGAATAATAGAAAATGCTAAAAGACGTGTGTGTGTGTGTGTGTGTGTGTGTGTGTGTCTAAGATTGAGCTGTTTGAAGGATTTTCCAATTTACTTATTCATATTGTTGTCATATACATCTAACTTAATCACTTATGAAAAACAAAATGAAAAGCATTTTATGGATGTGTAACTAATTAGTTTTCTCCACATTCTAAAAACTGATGAATCTGTACACATCATTGATGATCACTCCCATCGAATATATTAGTATACTAAAAAAACTAAATATATATAGATATATATATATATATATATATATATATATATATATATATATATATATGCTACAACAAAATACTACAAATTAGGTAGCTTAAAATAATGGGAAATTATTGTCTTACAGTTCTGAGGGTTAGAAAGTCTGAAATAAAGATGTTGGCAAGGACCATGCTTTCTCTGAGATGTATAAGGGAATATCTTTCCTTACCTCCTCTGGTTTCTGGTGTTTACTAGCAATTCTTGGCAGTCCTTTGGCTTATAGATCTATTGGTCCAATTTTTGCCTCTGTTGTCACATAGCCATCTTTTCCACTGTGTCTCCATCTTCACATGGTCTTTCCAATGTGAGTGTCTGCGTCTTTGTCCAAATTTCTCCTTCCCGTAATGACACTAGTCATATTGAATTAGGGTCCAACCTAACAGTCACAGCTTAATGTGATTCTCTCTACAAAAACCCTACTTCCATATAAGGTCATGTTCACATGCACTGGAGGTTAGGATTTCAGTGTATCTTTCTGGGTGACACAATTCAACCCATAACACTGAATATGTTTTTGTTTTTGTTGTTGTTGTTGTTCCTGTCCTTACTCGGTCTTTCATAGTCTCCTCCTGGTTGCACTTTCTTATCTCTTCAATGAGCACCATATTTATAATACTCATACACTTTTTCTTGTTATTCTACAAGCTCCAATCTAAAAACCTTCCTACCCACAGACTTGGAAAAAAATGCTTTCTATTCTTCTGTACATATGTGACTGTATAGTTCTGAAAGCAATTTTGAAATTGATAAGACTGTTGCCAAATACAGTGTCAATCCTCCATGGGATAATCAGCGCCACTTGTCAGTATTTCATAATGTCTTAGCTAGTCTCTCTCCTGCTCTCTATGACAATTTAAAAAAAAAAACTTCAACCTTTTAAGTTCACTACCATCTCAACATACACCTCATTCATAATTAAATTAATTGCTGATTCACAAAGAAAAATTGACTCTTGGAAGGAGAATGTTTACCTCACAAGTAATTTATCTTGAAAAGATGTACCACATTTCCTTCCATCTCAGCAGAAGAGATGTTTCTTCTCCTGAATAAGATACACCTACACTGGTTTTGCACCCTGTCTACCGTTGGTTAGAAATCTTGATTTAGTTAATATTTCCCCTCAGTCCATTTTCGGTATCTGCCTCTATTGGATTTTTTGCCCTTAGCAAACAAATTTGTAAATGTATGCTCAATATACAACAAAAAAAACCCAAACCAAACAAACCAAAAAAGTAAAATGCCCTCCCTAGAAGCCCATTTCCCCTCCCTAAAAATAGCATTATGTCTCATCCCCTTTGTAGGCCTCCTCTTCTTTTTGAAGAGTGATCCTTACCTGCCTGTGTTTCCTCAAATCCTACTTATACAGTTGTGGCTTCACCTTCATACTCCACTGAAACTACTATGACAAAGCGCACTAATGATTATTACTTGCTACATTTCAGTACACGTTCGAATAGGATTTTGGTCATTTGTCATACCTCCATTCTTTTCCTTGATTCCCTTTTGTTTTTCTTTCCAAGAATCCTATAAAGCTCTTCTAAATTCTGTTTAAATATTAGAGTATGTTGAAGTTATAATCCTTCTCCCTCTTCTTTTTTTTTATGGTAATTGCTTTTTTTATTGTGCAAAGTTCACATAACAAAATTCACCATTTTAACCATTTTAAAGTGCACATTTCCGTGACATTTAGTATATTCACAGTGTTGTACAATCACTACCGCTGTCTAGTTCCAGGACATTTTTACTACTCCAAAAGGAAATCTTGTATCCACTAAGCAGTCACAAGTAGGCAGAACAGCAGGCAGAGATAGAGGGGGAGGCAGGCTCCCCACTGAGCAGAGAGCCGGATGTGGGACTCGATCCCAGGACCCTGAGATCATGACCTGAGCTGAAGGCAGAGGCTTAACCCACTGAGCCACCCAGACACCCCCCTTCTCCCTCTTCTTCCATCATTCTATATATTTTGCTTAAGTAATCATCCACTCTCAGAATTTTCTCCAGCCCCAAACTGCCCTTTTAACATCATATTCTTTGTTTTAGTCCTTATACCACATCATTTATATTTCCAGCTATCTCTTAAATCCATCTTCTTTTCTCTATCCTCAAAATTCAATCCAGTTTTTCTTTTCCTTTTATTACTTATTAACTGTTGTGAAAGGTCCCATGTCCCAAACTTTTTATCTCAATAAATCCTATCCACAGCCTTGCCAGAATGATTTTCCTAACACTCACATGTTAAGGTACTATTCCCTGGTCTTAAAAATCTTCAAGGGTTCATGGTCTCCATTGTTTATTGGGGAAAAAAAATCTAAACTTTGATTGCCATCAAGGTCCTTAAAATTATGGACATAGTCTCTGCCTCCAAACTCATGTTTCATTACTTCTTCAGTAATAACAGCGCATTCCTTTGTGTTCACATGCTCTCTACCTAGTCCTCATCTCTCTCCATTCTTACCTCCTACCTTCACAGGCACAGTGCTGCAGTCACCTCTGTATATGTAGTTATTAGTACAATGTCTAGTATACCATGGATGCTAAATAATGTTGAATGAATGATATTGAGGAAAGAGAGTCTGACATCCATGTCATTCAGAAAGCTATTCTGGGGCGCCTGGGTGGCTCGGTCAGTTAAACATCTGCCTTCGGCTCAGGTCATGATCCCAAGGTCCTGGGATCAAGCCCCATATTGGGCTCCCTGCTCAGCAGGGAGCCTGCTTCTCCCTCTCCAGCTCTCCCCTTGCTTGTGTTCCTTCTCTTGCTCTCTCTCTCTCTGTCATAAATAAATAAAATCTTAAAAAAAAAAGAAAGCTATTCCAATTTTGCCCCAATTAGAGCACCTAAAATTGACTGAGCTCTCTTCTGTATCTCAGGTTTGCTGATGCAGTGATCTAATTCTCTTTTGCTAATTACAAAGAATAAGTTGCTGCGGCCCAGGTGTCACTTTGCCTCTCTTCTTGCCTTTCTCTTCCTGCGATTTTTCCGTAGATTACCAGTCCAGTGTGCTGCTGAGATTGGAGTGGAAAGTAAAGAGAGATTTGTCTAGCGCCGCCAACTGAAACTCAAGATGCACCTTACATTGATCATTGTTATAAATTCTAATGTGATGCAGTCCAAATAGGGCTCAGTCTCATTACGGGTTAAATTTACTTTTCAGGGAGAAGGGACATTTGGCCTGTAAAATGAACAATCATTTATAACATGTATAGCCACTTCAAGTATCTACTACTTCTACTGATGAAATTAGGGAACTGTCAGTTTGGGAAAAGTGGCTTGAATTAATAAGTAGTCTCCCCATCTGGTTTGAAGCAAAGCTGCCCTGTAACCACTATGCTTGCAGCAAAACATCCAGTCCCCTACATGGTGAAAATAAAAAAAACTCAAAAATGAACAAAAACAGAAAAGACACAATGATTAGCATTATAGATCTTCAACATGAACTAAATTTATTTTTGCTCAAAAAAAGTAACTAATGATTATTTTAAAACATCTGTAGTCAAGAAAATCTTGTTATAGTTCTAAAAAAAATGAGGATTTTCTGACAACTCATATATTGTCTAAATCAATAAAAGTAGCTAAAATGTGCTCAGCATTTTCTAAAAGAGGCTCTTGGGTTTGAAATTATTCTTATGAGAATAGGATTAACTTGCTACATTTTGCTGAACAAGTATAATATTGTAAACACTATTTTCGTGAGGGGAATAATGAAAAAGCAAATATCTATTTTTCTGTACGGTATATTGATTGATGCATATGATTTCCTGGTCTGAGAATTTGTTTAACACTAATTAAAATCCAATTTTAGAATCTTCAGGTTTATTTTTTACAATGGTCAATCTAGTTCAAGGACTTGATCCTTAATTAATTTAGAAGCATAGAAACTATCACATTATTCATTTTATCTTTTGCTATCTCTCTTCTCAATGGTTTATTCACAGCACTCCTTAGTTACCTGTAAGGAACGTAAATAAATAAACAAAAAAAGTCTGTGGGTTTACTTGAGAATTTTTTTTTCTGAAATGCTTTCTTATTCTAGATAGTCAAAACCTGCTATTAATTATATATTGTGCACAGACAATTCTCATTAGTCACAAAGCAGTTACTAAACAAAGCGATTTGTTTCTGTCCCTGCCTCTTTCCCTCCCTCCTCTCATGCCTCTCACCCTTTCTCCATCCTACTTTCCCTCTCTTCCCTCCTCCTTTTTCTTCTTCTCCATCCTTCCCTCCCTCTCTTCACCCTTTCCATTATATTAACTTGGCTAAACTTCAACCAGGTTGCATCCAACCCTCCTGTCTATAGTTGGGAAATTGAAGGTGATGGAAGAAAATGATACGTGCTTGACCCAGTTTTATGGTCAAGTGTTGAGCCTAATTTAGATAGTGGATCCCTTGTGGTGACATCACAATCCTACTGCATTTCCCTTGAAATATTACTCTCATGAATCTTATTTTATAACATCTCTGCTCTGCTCAACTGTCTCCCACCTTCCGCATCTCCTGACTTTCACCTGCCTCTTCTCTTTTTGTTTTACTGACGGAAGTTCTCAGAAGAGTATTTCCACCCCATTGTAGTTTACCATCCATACCTCTAAGGCAATAGATCTTATTCCTTCCCACCTACTTTAGAACCTAATCTCATGAATTTGTCATATGCAAACTTGTGTTTCTGGCTATATATATTCTTCTGAATTCCAAAGTCTTATGTTCAGTTTATCAGTCATCTTACCTTCAGGCTCAACATCTCATTTCATTCGTTTTCTTCTGAAAAATCTTTGCTTGTTATTGCCTTCCCACTTAGTGTTTTAGCCAAAACTTAGAAGAATGAAGTCACTCTTCACTCTTCCTTCGTCCTCAACAGCGCACCCCACATTAATTTCAGTTTTTATCTATGAAATGTGTATTTACAATTAGTCCACAATCCCTTCATTCTTATTTCAAGAATTTTTAAAATATACCAAAACTTGTATCTCGGCTATTAGAATGCCTCCACAGTTTATGTCTCTAATCTCGATCTTCCATCCATCTTGTACAACAGTAATCAATCAGTAATCAACCTAAGCACAAATGTAAATAAACACATTTCATGGCTAAAATGCTTTATACCAATGCACTGTAATAATTCATTGGCTAAAAGGATATTCTCTGAAATAAAATAACTTAAATTTAAGCGATAGCTTTACCACTCTTGGGTTTTACTTAATTCTTTAAGTTCTTATGCCCTAATTTCCTTGTCTATAAAATAGGAATAATAATTGTATGTTTTAAAGGCTTACCTTAATGATAAAATGATATGATATATATAAAGATCTTAAGTGCTTAGAACACATCAGTTTTATAAACACCAATTTGTGATATCATTATTACTATTTTTACTTTGAATTTTTTAGGTGCTTCAATCATGACTTATTATTACTGTTGTTGTTGTTGTTGTTACTGTTGCCAGTACTTTGCACAATTCTGACAACATAGTGTTTCTTGGATAAAACTTGGTTGGCCCATAAGTGCCTGGGTAGATCAGGGGGTTAAGCACCAGACTCTTGATATCCGCTCAGGTCAATCTCAGGGTCCTGGGATCAAAGACTGTGTGGGACTCCCTGCTCAGCAGGGAGTCTGAGATTCTTTCTCTCCCTTCCCATGCACTCTCTCTCTCTCTCTCTAAAATAAATAAATAAATCTTAAAAAAAAAAAAAACTTGGTTGACCAATGAATAAACTTATAGTTACCTTTTATTAATATTTGTATTCACTAATTTCTAGAAATAAGGTAACTTAATGGAATGAGTACTGAAGAATTTAGAATTTGTTGGAGTGGTATAATGAATAGGAATCCTTTGCTCTCCCTGATCACTTACTTTCTTAGATGTTTAGTGTATCCATTCATAAGCTTAGTCCTTCTTTCCCTGTTACACTGCTACAACCCAACCAGTGTACACCCCTGGGGGCATCACAGGAAAATATGTCAGAATGGAAATGTTGGAAATCTTTTTTTTTTTTTCCAGAAATAATTGAATAACTGAACCTAGATAGCCACTAACCATTCTGGAAGAAGTTTCTGGAACTTTGGGGGAAAAAATTAGCTAGATACTATTTAGAGGACAGCAAACAGGATCAAGGAAATATATGGATATTTTATTCTAGAGAGATGGGAACTGGAATTCTTTCATTTTGAATAACAAGTTAAATAGTAAGTTCAATCTAGTTTCTTCTTCAAAGAGGACAGAAGAAAATAATAGTTTAGCATGATTGATTTGCTGAGTGATGAACATTACAGAATTTATTTTTAATATATCACTGACTAAGAAATCTTATTATAATTCTTCCTTAATAATAGACTATATATGTGAATTTCAGAGAGAATCTAACTGTGATAGACAAATTAAGAAAGCAAACAATAAATAAGAATATATAAAATAAAATAAAAAGTTGTAACTCTCCAATATATGTGAAGATATGTGTATACCATTTACTGAGTAATACTATCTTTATTCCAGTTATATAAATGACAATGAAAAAGCTATTTTACTTTCTCCCAGATAATTTTGTTTCACAAAAATTGCCTCACACAATGATAAAAATCCCCTAAGAATACTCAGTTTATCCCAGAAAATAAATGGTTTCACTCCTTAAATGTATTGTGGGTGATTGGAAGTCTATAATAGGTCATATTTTTATTGAAGGTTCATACCACAAGGCATACATTTTTACAAAACCAAATGTCATTTTGATATTATCCATGTGTGCATTCAAATACCTTTTATAGTCACACTGTTTTTTAAAACACAAGAGCTTTGGTCATTCCTACAAATGTGTGTATGTATGTCCTGAAAGTATCAAAATACAGGAAATATTTTTAATCTGTCCTGGGAAGTTGCCTGGCAACAACATTAAAGTCCGTTGTATAGCAGGGCACAGTATCTGCCCATGGTTAGATTGCTATTTATCTTCATTATATTTAAGTAATTTAAGTTGTCAACTCTCTTGTGACTATTGGATATCTGTTAAGTATACATTTAATGCTTGACTAGACTGAGCTTCCAAAAAGAAAAAAAAAAAAAGAGCTATAAATTTCTGTGTTGGGTTTAAACCTTATGGCAGACATAAGGCTACAATATGTCTTCATCTTCCTGGAAAAACATTGTCTTCCTACCAAATGTGTACTAAATGGACCTTACAGAGTAGTGAGGGGTATGATTTATTCACAGATTTGTGCGAGATAAACAGTTTTATGACACTAAATCAAATTGCACCTGAGGGGATTGTTGAACCAAACAGCAAACTGATTAAACTTAAAAAAAAAAAAAGCAATATCCAACTCTAGTAACCTCCACTTTAAAATGGCATTAATCCTACTGAACCCAATGGAGTATGCATTTTTAAGCAAATAAAAACTTCAACCAAACTTTCTTTTCTTTCTCACAAATACTGAACTCTTTATGCCCTGTATTCTCACAAAAGTGTTTTTAGAACAGATAAGAATGGTCAAACATGATGTAATTGTTTCCTCTTTGTACCTGTTAGTTATATCCTAACAGCAGGTATAATCTTAAGTGGCATCTTCCATATAATTTGATATATAATACCAAATACTATAATACTGAGAAAAGCTCTTTTAATATATACCCTACAAGAATATTTTTAATGAAGATATTAAATTTTACCACATATTTTTAAAAAGGCTATTAACTAAATGAGTACTAAATTTGTTCTTTATATATAACATGTTCTTAAAGATAAAACAATTGTTAAGAAATACATGAATCAAATGGTGAATAAAATGCAAATCCTGTTTTTAGCCATGTGTGCAAGTTGACTTTATCATAAACAAAGACAAAGGCAATTACTTTTACTTAAATAAATAGAGCAGTTTCCTAATTTTGCATAATAATGGATGATTATGCTTTTTACATCCAATAAAAATACATTGCATTTATTTGAAAATTTAAACGCTGATGTCATTGGCCATCATTAAAATATAAAATATCAAAAGTATGTTATGGTAAATGACTTTTAGGAATTAATGATAATAGTTTGGAAAACTTTGATTTGCTTTGGAATAAACCCCATTAAATTTTACAAAATAATATTTCCAGGAAAATTTTCCTAACCAAAGATATGATGTAGATTGTTTTTATGTCTGAGTTTTTAAATAAGGACAAATAAAATCATAATAAAACTGGCATATACTTATATACTTGTTTTGCCTCTTCTCAGATAATAATGGTAAATAAGATGTCTTGCTATCCATTAAATATCAGTTATTTCTTTTTCATAATGAGCATGTTATGTTATATAAGGGAAGACAATATTTTTTCTAAAAAATAAAAGTAAAATTTTTAGTCATTTTCTGCTATTTAAACATGTAACCTAAAATTAAGCATTTATTTTCAGAAAACATATTTCCATTGTATTATAATTAAAAGTAGATGATTTGTGAAGCCTAGGAAAACTCAAGATTTCATTCAACTGAACAGTAGTGTGTAAATTCCTGAACTATCAGAGCAGGTGGAGTCTTGTGCTAATGGTTTAATTGACATAATCCGTAATTCTACTCCACCTAAACTATAACCACAAGAAATGTTTCTCTATTTTGGTTTGTTCCCTGACATTCTTGATATCTCGATTTGCTGTTTGGAGTTTGGTGAAGTGGTGATGGTTGAGAACTAACGTTTACTATATGACTATTGTGAATCTAATGCCATTGAGGGCCCTTGATATCACGAAAATATTTAATATTTTACTGATGCTAAGGGGCTGACAATATTAGCTCATTTTAGAGATAAAGGAATAGACTTTGATTAGTGAATCACAGAGATATTTAAACGGAACACGGTGCATTGTTTAAAAGCCTGTGAACTCGGCCCTTGGTGCACCGTTCTCTTTGCCAGAAAAAAAAAACAACAAAAAACAAAAAACTTGGGCTGAAAGCTCTTATTTGATATTTCACTTTCAACTCTTTTGGATAGGATTTTGGTTTCTCTTTTTAAAAGTCGCCTCATATTTTAAAAATTCTGACCAGTCTCTGCTGGAAGTTTTGTCAAAGTCTGAGTTCAGCTGGGGTCCCTTCAACCGTGTCAGCTTTTGTAGTGAACTACTTTCTTGAAGGCTAAAGTTCCTTTTTTTTTTTTTTTTTCCAGTTCTCAGCTTCTGATGCACCTTTTTTAACATTAAAAATTTTATTTTGAGAAAATTGTAGATTCACATGGAGTTACACAGTAATACAGAGAGATCCCATGTACTATTTACTGAATGGTAACATCTAGCAAAACTATAGGACAGTATCACAACCAGAATATTGACATTGATATAGTGAAGATAACTGAACATTTTCCATCACCTCAAGGATCCTTCCTGTTGCCTTTTAGAGCCAAATCCACTTCCCTCCTATTCCCACTCTGCTTTTAATGTCTGATAACCATTAATTACGTCTTATTTTTATAATTTTGTCATTTCAAGAATGTTATATAAATTGAATATACAGAACATATCCATTTGAATTTGGATTTTTTTTTTCACTTAGTATTTAACTCCCTGGAGATTCAACAAGGTTGTTCATATATCAATATTAATTCCTTTTTATTGCTTAGTAGTATTCCATTTTATAGATGGACCAAGTTTATTCACTCATTTATAGAAATCTGGTTAAACTGTTATGGATAAAGCTGATATAAATATTCTTGCACAGTTTGTTGTTTTTTCTTATAAATATGTGTCTTTATTTCTCTGAGCAAATGCCTAAGAATTCAGTTGCTGGGTTGTATGGTAGTTATATGTCTAGTTTCTAAAGAAACTGCCACGCTGATATCTAGAGTGACCATATCTTTTTATATTCCCACCAACAACATATGAATGACCATTTTTATTGTATTCTTGCTGGCATTTGATTCTGTCACTAATTTTTATTTTAGCCATTTTGATGGGTATGTAGTAATTTAACTTACATTTTTTTGCCTATATATGCACAATTGTTCCAGCACCATTTGTTGAAAAGCAATCATTCCTTCACTGAATTGTTCATGCAACTTTGTCAAAAACCAGTTGGATAGGGGTGCATGGGTGACTCAGTCGGTTAAATCCTCTGTCTTCAGCTCAGGTCATGATCCCTGGGTCCTGGGATCAAGCCCTGCATCGGGCTCTCTGCTCAGCAGGGAGCCTGCCTCCTTTCCTCTCTCTCTCTCTCTGCCTGCCTATCTGCCTACTTGTGATCTCTGTCAAATAAATAAATAAAATCTTTTAAAAAAACCAGTTGGATATGTCTGTATGGATTTTCTGGGCTCTCTGTTCTATTCTATCAATTTATGTATCTATCCCTTTGCCAATACCACAGATTTGATTACTGTAGCTATATATTAAAACTTGAAATCAGTGAACTGATTTTGCCAACTTAATTATTCTTTTTCAGAATTGTCTTAGGCATTCTTACCCTTGCTTTACCATATCAGTTTTAGAGTAATATTGTCACATATATATGTAAATGTTTCTGAGAGCTTGATAAAAATTGCATTAAACCTGTTTATCAAAGTGGGAGAATCGAAATCTTTACTATGTTGAGCCAGTCAGGCCATAAACACAGTAGGTCCCTCCATTTTTTAGATATGCTTTTATTTCTTTCAATAGTGTTATATAGTTATCATTGTATAAGTTCTGTGCATAGCCATTTACACTAACACCTAAATATTTCTCTTTTTTGAATAATTATAAGTGTCATTGTTCTTTTTATTAAAGAGAAAAAAAATTTTTTTTTTAGAGAAGTGTGAAGGTACAGAGTAGAAGGTACTTGAGTAGAAGGTACAGAGTAGAAGGTACTTGAGTAGAAGGTACAGAGATTTTCTATAAATCTACTGCCTTCACATATGCATGGCCTTCTCATCTGTAAATGCTATTGTATCTTTAATGTAATATTCATATGTTCATTGCTAGTACATAAAAATACAATTGATTTCTCTGTGTTTATCATGTATCATGTGACTATTTCAAACTTAACCTTTTAGTTCTAGGAATATTTGTAGATTTCTTGGGATTTTTCTGCATAAGACAATAACGTCATCTTCAAACAGGAATAGTTTTATTTCATCCTTTATTTTCTTGTTAAAAAGCATAAGATATAAGGGTTTGGCTTGTTCCATGGGCTGCTTTTTGAGCTTCTAATCAGTGACCCATCATTCAGGGACATATCCATGTCCATCCAAGAGACATAGATATGAGGCAATAGCAACTGGAGAAAGCAGTAAAGATGAAGATGATTTAAAACAGAATTTGGAGGCAAAGTCACTGAGTTATCCTTTGGTTTTATTGAGCCATTCCCTTATTCTGCACATAGATATTAATATATGCAATATGCAAAGTACTGTGCTAATAGCTTGGGACATAGAGAGAAGGACCCATTTCCCATTCTCCATGAAATTCTTCTGTATTTTTAAACATTTCAAAAGAATATGGCAAATACTATAATGGGTAAGACAAAAGTAATAGTGGGAGTTTTGATACTATTAAAGCAAATAGTGTATTAAAAGATTAATGAATACAATAACCAATGTAAAAATACAAAATGCAGCCATCAGTACTTGAGGATTCTTATTCACTATTTCTGAATGAGGCTTTGAAATGCATAGATTTTGACAGTTCTTATACAAGTGGTCTTCAAAATGTACTTTGAAAAATGCTTCTGTAGTGTAGGTTGATGAGTACTTGCTAAGGAACATCTGCGTTTAAAAAAAAAAAAAAAAATTGGAGAGGGAAGACTAGCCGGAAATGGCACAAAATAAGTAGGCAAAGATATTACTGGAAAACCACAGAATGCAGTGTCTCAAAGTTATTTTTATTATAACAGTTTAGGCTGGTATAAATCACTACAGATGTACTTTAATCTTTTTCATGAATGAAGCCAGTTAATTCTAGTTTCGTTTGCTCTAAAGGGATAATGAATTATATAAAAGTAAAATATGTAGGACGACATTGTAGACACTGGATTTTTGCCTCTCTGCCCCATCTGCCATGTCCTGCTTTCTTGCATTCTACCTCAGTGTTCTAAAATACATACCTTTGCTTTTTGTTGTTGCTGTTGTTGTTAAAGAAAAGATACAGATAAAACATAGATAAAATTCTTCCAGTTGAAATGTGAGTGGCCAAAGGATCCAGTCAACATCCAGATAATTGCTTATAGAGTTAACTCCCTGCTGGTGGTCAAATGCACCTTCCCTCTAGCCTAAAGATACTATATGTTGGCTTATTAAATTTAAATTTAAAACAACACTTACAAAAAGATATGGTGGGATAGCAGTCTTTTAAGATGTGTGGAACTTGTTAATCTTCATATCTTTTACGCTATGAAATTATTTGTTCTAACCATTTATTTACATAAATGAATAATTATAAACAAACAGGTTTTTAGTGGAAAGTTCTCAATTTGCCAATATGTAAGAATCTTCTGTAATGCCTTTAAACAGTATGATATAGAGATGCTTCACCCCAGAACAATAATTAGAATTTTTGAAATGGGACCTAGAAATCGGTATATTAAAATATGTCCCAAATGACTATAACATGCATCCAGTTTTTTGGTCCATTAGCTGAATATAAAGGTTTAAGTTTCACCCTTGCTTTTTTACTCATTTTGCATTTTACTTTCCATTTTACTTCATAAAATGTTCATAGAATCCACAATATTATTGTGTAATACTAGTTATTATCTGGAGGAAATATTCAATAGAAAAAATAGCAAAAGAAACAAACACAACCCAATAATATTTACTTTACATTTAAATGTAGGCTAAGAAAATTGGTAGAGAGGAAATTACACTAACTAACTATATAAAAGTTTCCAGCTTAGAAAATGTAAAATTATGATTGGGCTATAATTCAACATAATAATTTTCTATAGCATTTTTATTAACTATATACTTATAACACTAATTTAACTATTTTTTGCAACTCTGAGACATATTAACATACTCTGTAAGAATGTACTAAATATATCACTACCAACAAGTACACACGCACACAAAACAGATGGGTCTTTGTCGTGAAGCCACTCACTTTAAAACTCTGATGTACATTTCGAGGGAGAGAAAATCAAGGACTTATTATGGTATTATAGTTACTGTGCACTGAACTGCAAATCCAAAAGGCCACTGCCCTTCGAAGATATAAGAGCGCTACACGTCAAAAATCCTCTTTGGTTGACTATGCATAACAAAGTGCAAATTTTATTGGAGGCATTTCCCTTGAATGTAGTTTTGGATCTAAGCTTAATAATTCAGCTCAATTCTCTTTTACTTATTGGGCAAAATGCAATTCTTAATTGCATAGAGTAGTTTCCATTTTGCTATGCTTCTTTAAAAGCATGATTTTGAGAATGTGCTGAATGTGCATTATCTATTAAAATATTTTCCTTATTGTCGATTTATAAACTGGCCTCTGTACGTGTATGGCAGGGAGAGACCAAAGAAAGAGGCAGGCCACTACAGATTGGTAGATGGAAGGTTTAAGAAGCAAATGAACTTACATATGAAGTTCCTATTGGGTGGCTAAGAGATGAGTAGATCTCTGTATGTACCCGCCTACCAAATCTTAAAAGTGTACTGAGATCTTAACTGGGTTCGGTCATGTATACAGTCCAGATAGTCTCAAGACTACATCATTTCTCAAGACTATGTCCTTGGGACAGCTTCTTGGAGTGCGGAAGACAAACAGAATGCACATCCCAAGAAGGAGAAGGGGGTAAAGAGCCTCTGGTTGCCTGGGTGCAGCTCATAGTTCTTCTCAGTGGCTTCCCCCAGTATTTTACCACTTGTGACTGGTTCTCATAATCTCCTATGCTCCCCCCCGCTTCCACAGTGTGCCCTGAGTGGGCAGCAGAGGGTTTCACTAGATAGATTTGGCTCCTTTGGAGGCTATCTGGCTCTGGAGGTAGATGCCACAGCAACAATACAGGTACATGTAAGAGAAAACACAGATTAAGACAATGATTCTCAAAACTGGTGACAAATTTTCCACCAATATTCCCATGATCCAAATAATTGATTTATTAACTCCCCTAGACAAGGTGTTGAATCACCCAGGGAATCCACTTATATCTTTATTGTGATTTAATTAAATAACATATTAACAGACTCATTAGGTATGAATGCACAACATTTTGCTTGGATAATGGCATATGTGCTTCCTTGCAAAACAATAATAATGTCCTTGGCCATCCTATTTGGGAGGACAGTTTTGCTCATTAGAGATATTTCAGTGTTCATTAAGGACAGGTTTTGTTGGATATCATTTAAGACTTGCTGGGTGAATTTAATAAGGGCTTCTATGCGTGCTATTGTCCTCTAGGCCAATGGAAGAAACAAATATGGTGGCCAAATAATCATACCATGAAAAGTAGAATATTCTCACCCAGGGCTTTAGGAGAGGGAGATTGGCAGCAGGAGATTAAGGAGAGCAAGAGATTGGTTGTACAAAGCATACATGTTGGCTAGGGGCAGCAGCACTGTCAAGTGTGTAATGGACTGGGAACAGACCAGAAATCCCTGCTTTCCCCTTCTTTCAGTCGTGCATGTTCAAGCCCAGTCATAGTGCATTTCAGCAAGCTCATTTTGTAGCAGGACAATGGGATCTCAGTGGAGACTGAGCTCCCCCTCCTCCAGAGGTGCGAAGTAACTTCTCCATCTTGGCAGGATGTACCATTGCAAATTACAGCAGATAATTTCCTAGGTGCTGATGAAGCTTGGTATTCTCAGCTGCATAGCACATTAGTCCATGGTGAGAGTCAGGGCAATGGCTGCTTTCTATGATTTCCATACCTTTTCAGTACTGGGTGCCTTGGCAGGAGTCTTTGGTCAGACACATAGGGCAATAGGCCCTATTGATTATCACTCAAATGTGTTAAAGCTTGGAAGAGTACTTTAGGATATCAAGACAGGGAAATTTTAGCTGCTAGCAATATAATATGTTGCCTTTACATTCTATTTTTTTTTCCTTTCTATTAACCCAGCTGTTTGAAGATTATAAGAAGATGGAAACTCCCTCAATGTCATGTTCTTTCACCCAGTCTTGCATATCATGACTTGGGAATGTGACTTCTGATTACTACCTAATCAGCGAGGCTACCTATACATGGTACTCAGCTTCTCTAACCCTCTAATGGTGGTAGCTTGCTTTGTACGGTTACAGGGGGACACTTTGGTTTAGGCCAGCTACAATGTCCACAAAAACTGGGGCATATCTCCCTCTCACTTGGAGGGAGAAGGCTAATATTTGCCACTCCCTCACCAGTTTGGAATTCTGGTGGACTACCTCAGACTCCTTTAGCAGCTGCCTTGGGCATTGTTTAGAACACACAGGACACACTGCTACTGCATTAACCATGCCAGTATTTTTAAGGGCAATCTAGCATCTTTGGCAATACGCCATCCTACCTGGGCACAATGGGTCCACTCTGCACCCAATCTGCTCTAACTACTGAAATGTCATTTGCCAGGGGTCTGTAATGAGTGAAGACATCAGCTCTGTGATTGCCAGGGCTTGTCAGAGCTGGGACATTGAAGACAGTGGGAACAGCCTCAGGCTCTTGCAGATGAATACAAATGTCCCTGCCACATATCCTGATAGCACAAGGGCCCATTTGTGATCATGCACCCTTTGGTTTCCCAACACCCAATGGTCAGTAGAAAGGGTTAACGATCAGAACTAATGACTGATCATCAGCCAAACTTCTCTAAGTTTATCCCATTGTATGCTGCACTAGCTGCTGTATGAGATGCTCTCCTTGGAGGAGCACTGTGTGAACTGCTAGAAGCTGTTACTCTAAGATAGTAGATCAGGTTTCTCTCTTCCTTGCTCAGCTGGGACCATACTCCCTCCTTTTGTTGTCTCTGCCATATCTTCCAGAAACGTATAACTCAGATGCTTAGAAGATGCCCGACGCTTTAATTTGCTTCAATAGTATTTTTGTTTTCCCAAAGATAGCTTACTATTTTTATCCCCAGTTTCATTGTGCTTTTTCTTTACCAAATGCTATAAAACATGAAGAGATCGTACTAGATGGGGAATAAAAATCCTCAAGAACACCAAAATCCCTATAAAAGTTTAGACTTCTTTCACATTTTTAGGGGTTGAAAGGCTTGCATATTAATAATCATGTCTTCCGAGACAATGCATGTCTTACCTGACCAAGTGATTCCCCACAACTCTACAGTAATTCCCGGGTCTTGAATTTTCTATGGATGTTGTCCCTCTCCTCTTCGTTGTAGATGTTCTGCAAAGTCTGCAGAGTGTCCTGCATCAGAGGCAAGCTTTTACATGTTAACATTATATCTTCAACATTATGGGCCCATTTTACTGATGGAAAAAACAGGAACAGATTTCAGATTACCATACCACAACGGATGGTGGGACTGTGCAGGTGACTTTGGGGAAGCACTTGAAAGGTTCACTGTTGTCCCTCCCACATGGGGCAAATTGATCTTAGTTATCAGAAACCTATACTTGCCAGTCTTTTTTATGAGTCTTCACAAAGATGAAGCACTTTCATAAGAAAACTTTTGAAAAACTATTGGAATAAAACAATGACTATCTATATATGACTAAATATTTTAGAAGAACTATGGTTCATTATAACAGAATTGGCAAGGGAACTTGGTTATTTCATGACATATATTTTAAGACTATGACTGATAATACTATTCAGGGCATATTAGACTTTAGGAATTTCATATAAATATACCCTAAAGAAAATTTATCATCTTTGCTTAATTGACAATGCTTCCCATGCAGCTTAACATTCCAAATAAGCCTAATTAGTTCAACATCTTTTCTTCCTTTCTTTTTTTAAGATTTATTTATTTATTTGAGAAAGAGAGAGCGTGCAGTGGGTAAAGGGGCAGAGGGAGAGGAGAGACTTCCCACTGAGCATGGAGCCCAATGTGGGACTGGGTCTCATGACCCTGAGATCATGACCTGGGCCAAAATCAAGAGTCAGATACTTAACTGACTGAGATACATATGCGCCCCAACATCTTTTTTTGTGTGTGTGAGAGAGAACATGTCCCAGGACCCCTCTGGGAAATCTCAAAGTTAGTTCAAAGACAACAAGACTTCATTAGAATTTGATATTTTGGAAGTTTGTCAAAAATATCAAAAAAGGTTAAAACACTTGATTAAATAAGATCATAAGTCAATATGAGACAGTGTTTAGTTATCCATTTAACCAAAGTGAAAACACTTCAGAGGCAAATACAGAAAGTTACATAGTTGCAAAAAACTTAGCTCTTTTAATAGAGAAGAGTAAGTTTCCTTACATCCTAAAAGACTTGATAAAAACAATATGAAGAACAGAAATTATTTTGATAAAATACAAAATCTTTGTTTTCCAAGTAGATTACATAAAAGATAAAGAAAGGCCTTTCATAATCCCATCAAGAGCAGACCAATAGGGAAAAAAATTGTCCTTTCAGCCAATGAAAGAAAAATAAGTTTCAGTTTTATATAAACATACTTTGGTATTAAAATTTACTTGCTTAGGCCAGTTAAATAGAGCTGCCTGCAAAATAATTTCAACAATACCTCCCAGAGGTAGGAAAATATTACACATACATAGCATATATCCAATAACATACATAAACGTACAGACAGACATAAACAGAAACCCCACAGCTTTTATTCAAAAATTTTAGTCATGAATTTGATATCACTTGCAGCTTTCTGGTGCAAGGGAACTTCCCTAGCAGTCTATATTTTAAAAAGCCTGTCTTCCCCTCTTTTAATCTCCATAGACAGTGTCTTTAATACCTCCTGGGGTGTTTATACTCCAAAGACATGATAAGATCTACAGCTTCAGGGGAAAGAAGGCAAGTCTTCTCGTAGGAGTTTTGGGGGTATGTTTTCCTATTATCAGAAGTCTAAGGTAATTGCTATTTAAATTTTTTTCTTTGTGTTGGGTATTAGACAGCATGGGGCATTTCATCCATTGTGGATCAGAGCATCCTCCTTTCATCCTTTCCACCTTTTCAGGGATTTCACCTCCTAGCATTCTAATTAAGCTCTGTTATAAGTGATATAAGTATAAATAAATAGAAATAAAAAGTGGTATGGAAGTAAAAATAAAAATAAACCATAAACTTAATCTGAGGTGGCTGTGTCCTCCTAGCTTAGCAAAATGGCACACTAAAGTCTCCAATTTATTGTCTAACTCTCCCACCTGGTTGGTTAGCCCTCAATCTAGCAAAGTAGTGGGAAAATGCACTCCGTTTTCCAATCTCAGCTCTTTCCAACCTTTAACTTGAGCTCCAGCCTTTAACTGGGCATCAGTGACCAGCTGAACTGTCCACAGTAGAGGCCAGCCCACTGCAGCACCTGTTCATTTTCTTTCTTTGCTGCAGTGAGTTATGCTTGGTTCCTAAAACAAGCATATTAAAGCAACCAGTGTTTCAAGGCATCCCCATACTCACAGGGTTGTGCCCAAGCATCAGACATATAGGCCACACCTTCCCACACAGAGGTAGGTGGAAATTCAGGATTTCTCCTGAGGGTACCTCTTTCCCAAGGCTAGCAAAATTCCAAGGCTTATCCTGGCAACCCCTCCCTACATAGAAGTAGATGGCTAATTTGGGATTTCTTCCAAGGATGCCTCTTTCCCAATGCCCAATTCTTTGGTCTCCTGGCCAGCTGACCAGCTGTTGGTTGGTAAACTAGCCCCTGTATACACAGGGCAGGGAGAGATGGAGAAAGAGACAACCACTCCAGATTGCTACATAGCAGGTTTAACAAGCAAGAGGACTTACATAAGAGGCTTATTTTGGGTGACTCTAAGATGAATAGATCTCTGCACCCACCTGCCAAATCTTGAAAATTTATACAGAGGTCTTAACTGCGTTCAGTCATGTATGCCATTCAGGTGTTCTCAACACCACATCGTTATCTCAAGGCTGTATCTTTGGGGCAGTTTCTGAAGTGGGTAAGACAAGTGGAACACATATTCTAAGGACAGGGAACACAGAGTAAGGAGCCTCTGATTGTCCGGTGTACAGCTCCTAGGTCAAGTGAGAGGTTACGTCTTCTTAATGACATCCCTCAACATTTATGAATGCTTAAATAAATTAGAAAGATAAATAAACCATAAACATTATCATAGGAAGAAAAAAATATTTTAAAAAAGGCAAAAAGTCTGTATAATACAAAGAAGGATCTCTTTTCAAAGCTCTAATATTTAGCAAAATTTTTCAATATGTGGGAAAGAAACTGGTTAGAACTCAAATTACAAATCTTTGTTATCTCAATTAGTTGGATTGTCTGTTTTCTAGAAGCTATTCATATGTTCCATTTTTTTCTAATCTCACATTATTTTGCTAGATTATTTAATGTTTATCATTCAAAGATTATATTTTTCCTTTTTTTTAAAGCTGTTAGGCATATTTTTTCTTGGCAAGAGAACATTGATAAAAAGGAGGAGGGGGACTCATGAATTCACTCCACCCATATACTTTAGTGATTTCCTGATTTCTTCTCTTTACATATAATATCCCTCAAAACACAAATAATATAATCAGATTCCTAGTAATATTTAAGAGTTATGAAAATATTCAGTGGCCTAATATCAATAGTGAATACAGCTTCCTTGAAATTAGCACTAACTTTAGAATGACTTAACAATAGCTATACAATATTCACATATTTTATTTCCAACTACCAAATTTACCCAGGTTATTGCATCATTATGTCTTGAAGAGCAAATGCCAGAGATCCTGATGGATAGTATGTAATCTTTGTAGCTATGTATTTCTTGTTAATCGAAAAATATGAAGGTATACATTTCCAGAGTTGATTCAATGACTTTCCTATCTCCTCTATCATTTTGTTGCTTTTTTTTTTAACCATGTTGGTGACCTGATCATCATATGGTGGATGCTCAGCTCCAACAACTATAATCTCTAAGGAATGTGTACAAAACAATGAGGAGGAGTACTGGAGGAAAGATGAGCTCTCTTCACAGGACTACCTCTTTATATCAGGGAGGAAAATCACTACAACAGACTTCATTTTGTATTCTATGTGGCCTGAACTGGATAACATGCCCATCGGTACACTCATTCCTGGCACATGAGACAAGATCACCATGATTAGTTAAGCCAGTGTTTCCAGTTGGCAACACTGGCATTTTGGATGAGACAAATCTTTATAGTGTGGGACTGTCCCATGATCCCTAAGCACTAAAAGCCTGTGGCTAATCATCATGACAGACAACATCACTCTTCATACTTCCTGGAGGAATAGCATGGCCATCTGTTGAGATCCAGTAATTAGAACATCCACGATTTATCCTCACAGGCTGCATATGTTGCCAAGAGAATGCATTCAGGTTTTGTTTAGCATAGGAAAAAGGAAGATTGGGCTTGGGTAGATGACCAACAGTGTCTGTCCCACTTCTGGAAGGAAATAAGTTAATGATCTGATTATATCATGTTTACTTATGTATTTCCACTTTTACAGATAACTTAGGAAAGGAAAGTGCTGTCGGCCTAACTTATGCTTGCTAATTGTGTTTTATTGGGAAAATTGTTTCATTTCTCTAAACTTCAATTTTCTCATCTCTGAAATGGTGGTTTTGGACTGCACAATCACTTACATTGCTTTCTGTCCTAAGGAACCACAGGTGTATAAGGCTTGTTTTGGTTTGGTTTGGTTTGGTTTTGACTTCTGGCACTGTGGATTGAATATATTGTAATTGAGAGGTGATGCATATAATAATTTAGAGTTTTTCTATAAGATCTGTAGTTTTCTACAAAAGGACCCTTGTCAAACCAATCTAAAGAGTAAATATTTATTTATCCATTTGTACCAAACAAATTTAGGATATACCTACTGCATAATTGTAATTATAAGAAAAACAAAGTTAAGTAAGAGTTTTTTTTTTTTAAACTAACTTTCCAAAAAGCTGGAAAGATAGCAATGCTTTGCCTGAAAAAGCTGACCTTCTAAGCTTTGTTAAATTCATGTGTTTGTGTATATATATTAAAATACTACACAATAGCAGTAGAACTGTTTAAAAATTTAAATGAACTATGTATCAAATTCTGGTAATATTTGGATTGTTGATAATATGGCTATTTATGTTATACAAAATGTTTTCCCAACAATGATCATTTTCTTCCAACAGTTATCATAGGAAAAAGAAATTTTGTCAACAGGTAAGACTTCATTCAATCCTTTACTCACATATTTATCAATCAAATGTTTACTGAATATTAATGCCTATGCCAGACTGTGAACAATTGGTATACCAACATCCACTGTTTTGCAAGTTGAACTCCTATACACCCTTCAAAACTCAGGCAAATTATCACTTGCTCTAAAAGCCTTTCCTCACTACCTTGTATTAATTAAATATTCTTCTTTGTGATTTTTTATTGCACTTTGTGCCTTTAAGACTTTTAGTGTACTTACCAATTACTGAAATCACCTAATTACTGGCTCTTCTTCCACAAGACTAATTTGTATCTTGGTATCTTAGTACCAACCCCTGTGCCTGTCACATGGTAGAAATTTTCCATTTAGGTACTTATCATTTAGGTACATATTATTTAATCATTATCACAATCCTATAAGGTAGATATTATTTCCTGAAATTTATTGGTAAGAATATCAGAATATAAAGAGGACAAATAATTTACTCATTACATACTGCCATTATGTAGCAGAAGAGTCTTTGATCAGCTTTGATCCACAGCTATATATAGATGCTAACTTTTAATTCAAGTGTATTTAACATACAATGTTATATCAGTTGCAGGTGTACAATATATTGGTTCAACAATTCTGTACACTACTCAGAACTCACTATGATAAGTTCATTCTTAATCCCCACCACCTATTTCACCTCCTTTGACCACCCCTTTGGTAACTACCTGTTCTCTATAGTTAAGAGTCTGTTTTTTGGTTTGTCTCTTTTTGTCCCGTGTTCACTTGTTTTCTTTCTTAAATTCCTCATATAAGTGAAATAATATGGTATTTGTTTATCTCTGACTGACCTATTTCACTTAGCGTTATACTCTCTAGGTCCCTCCATGTTGTTGCAAATGTCAAGGTTTCATTCTTTTTTATGGCTGAAAAATATTCATTGTATATATACCACATCTTCTTTATCCACTCATCAATTGATGGACATGGGCTGCTTCAATAATTTGGTTATTGTATATAATGCTATAATAGACATAGGAGTACATATGTCTTTTGAAATTAGTGTTTTTGCAATGGAACAGAATACAGAGCCCAGAAATGGACCCTCAACTACAACTAATCTTCGACAAAGCAGGAAAGAATGTCCAATGGATAAAAAGACAGTCTTTTCAACAAATGGTGTTGGGAAAATTGACAGCCACATGCAGAAGAATGAAACTGTATCATATCCTTACACCACACACAAAATTACTCAAAATGGGTGAAAGACCTCAGTGTGGGACAGGAATTCATCAAAATCCTTGAGGACACAGGCAGCAACCTCTTTGACCTCAGCTGTAAAAACTTCTTCCTAGAAACATCGACAGAGGCAAGGGAAGCAAGGACAAAAATGAAATATTGGGACTCCGTCAAGATTGCTTTGGCTACTTGGGGTCCTTTGTTGTTCTACACAGATTTTGGGATTATTTGTTCTAGTTCTGTGAAAACTGCTGTTGGTATTTTGGTAGGGATTACATTAAATCTGTAGATTGTTTCCAGTAGTGTGGACATTTTAATAGTATTTACTTTTCGAATCCATGAGCATGGAATATCTTTTTATTTGTTTGTGTCATCTTCAATTTCTGTCATCAGGGTTTTATAGTTTTCAGAGTACAGGTCTTTCATCTGCTTGGATAGATGCCAATTTTTTATTGAATAAAATAAGCTATGAACTTGCTTAATACATATTACCACTGGACCTTATCACCAAACACACAACTTCTTCTCATCCAGATATCAATGATATTTCTTTCTCTTGAAAAAGACTAGCATATTTATACATTTATTTGCCCATTATTGCTCTGTGCCTTCATTACTTTTTTCACATTCTGATTATCATGTTAACACAGCAAGAAACCTTTGGACCATTGCTGTCCTGAGTTCCAACTCAGTACTAATAAGACAAGTAGCAGTGTTTTTCTCTAAAACTCAGAGTTTACTGGTGGTTTCACACATGTTGGAATTTCTTTCTCCAGATTGAGATATTTTCAGAATGTAGCTATTTCACCCTCTTCAGCTGTTTTTCATAGTATCCAAAAAGGCTCTTAAATAAAGCTTCCATAAATTCAGGACTGCCCTTGCTCACATCACTCAACTGAAAGAGATTTTGTAGCAAGAATCAAATTTTGAATACCCTATCCCATAAAATGAGAAAGAAGAAAAAAATTAAGCCATTAATTATCCCCCACATTCTGTAACTTTTTAAATCCTTTCTGGATGGGGTGCCTGGGTGGCTCAGTTGTTTACGTGTCTGCCTTCAGCTCAGGTCATGATCCCAGGGTCCTGCATGATCCCATTGAATCCTGCATTGGGCTCCCTGCTCAGTAGGGAGTCTGCCTTTCCCTCTGCCTGCTGCTCCCCCTGCTTGTGCTCTCTCTCCCTCTAGCAAATGAATTTTAAAAATTAAAACAAACAAACAAATAAATAAATCCTTTCTGGAAAATAGGATATTTATAAAAGAAAAAAAAAAGGAGTTTCATGTGATTAAGTCATGGAGACGATAGGGGTCATAGAATCTGAAGAACCGGGATCAATTCTTGGTTCTATCATATGAGAGCTTTGCGTCTCTGGGTCTGATGTTAGTCTTCTTGAGCCTCAGCTTCTCATATGATGTTCTAATCCCTTGTTCTAAAACTATTTTTTGTTATTTGTAAGATTTTAAAGGTGCAGAACTGGGTTCATTTATCTGTTTATCAATTTCAAAAAAATACATATAAAGAAAAGTTTGTGAATATTGGTCCCAAATTCATTTTGCACATCTTTATAAGGGAGTGATTCAAATTTTGTGTTAGAAACTGGCATCCTGAAATGTTTGCTATTTCTGTATACATGTGATTTTAAGCATGCCCTCAAATGCATAATCCTTTGCAGACTTGATTAACGTATATTATTATCTTAATTAGAAATGTTAAATGAATTTTATATATCATAATATGAAATACTTCTGCTGTTGTTTTTTATTTCCCATAAATATTTGCCCAGATTAGAGTATAATCACTAACTCACTACCCAATAATAAAATATAAAATAACAGACCTCGGACATATGATTTTAATCTAAGTTAAAAATAAATTTGTTTGGGGCACCTGGGTGGCTCAGTGGGTTAAAGCCTCTGCCTTCAGCTCAGGTCATGATCCCCGGGTCCTGGGATTGAGCCCCACACTGGGCTCTCTGCTCAGCAGGGAGCCCGCTTCCCCTCTCTCTCTGCCTGCCTCTCTGCCTACTTGTGATCTCTGTCTGTCAAATGAATAAATAAAATCTTTAAAAAAATAAATTTGTTTAACTTCAAAAAATATAATAGTTTTTCATAATATTCCATAAATTCATATGTGTTTGGGAGGTTTACAGTAATGCTGCATTTAAAAAAAAAAACCTTCAAATTCTAAAACTCACAAATCTTTGAGTGGTACTGCTGAATTCTGCTGGAATCGTTGTAGTGATTCCACTTCAGACTGTGATTCAACAAAGCACGGTTTTGAGATTTCAGTTGTGTCCAAGTAAGCTTCAGAAGTCTCAACCTGGAGCCAGGCTGAATAGAGCTGTTAATGGAGTGCATGCTCTCTCACAGAAGATCATAGGAAAAAATAAGCCAAATCAAATTGCACAAGTACATTTAAGACTTTTATGCTCTCACATTTTTTTCTTGTGGCCAAAGCAATTCACGTGGCCACACCCGAAGTCATCATTTTGGGGAAATACACTATACCTCAGGAGATAGAGGAGAAAAAGTGAACATTTGTTAAGCAATGACTGAACTTATCACATACAACATTCATTTAGAAATGTTATAAAATTTTGACAGTTGTGTTGTAGGAGAAAATAACTCCTCAGTATTAGACATAAGTTGTAAAATGTAATAATTTGATATTTAGACTCAGTAGTTTCAGTGAGGTTCACATATAACTAGTAAGGTCTTTATATGTACTGCAAGGAGAAAATAAATCTATATTTAGGAATGAGGCCAAGGAGTTTATCAATCATCAAGTTGCACTGATAGGCAACGTAGTTCAATAGAAAGATTTCTTAACTGGGAGGGAGTTCTTATTGAATTTCTGTTATCTCCTTCTCTGATAAATCTAGGTAGCCCATGTGCAAAGTAACTTTTAAGATTTGTTATCTAAGAGCTGTTTAAAAATTGTATTCTTGCTTTAAAATATTGTTTCATTGCCACCAATATTACTTTTCATATGAAAAGAAAGAATCCTAATGAGGTAGCTTCTCATTCCAAATCTTTACAAAAATATACACAAAATGAAGTAATTGTTCTCATCTTAGGTATCATAGTGCATTTCTTTTCTAGGAGGACAATAAAATTAAAAATTATACAGTAGGTATTGGTTTCTTTATTACATTTATATTTTCTCTCCAAAATATATATTCAAATCTAATTAAAAACAAACTCATAAAGCTTTGTGAAAGCCCTGTGATTTTTTTCTTCCTGATTGAATGAGAACTCTAGTATTTTAATAATATATTATCATTACAGTCTTCCTGGTGCATTTATAAAAATGCTTTGCAGGAATCGTTCAAGATAGATGGCTTGAATATTTATATTACTGAAGGTGAAAGAAATTTCAGCAGCCATGTCTGAATTATAAGCATCTATTCTGTCTTGCACATAAGTGTCTGAGCATTAATATCTTGAAACTGCACTCTTACTGAATTTCATAATACTAGTTCATGTTCCTGCTTCGTAAAACAATAGGGCATTTTGTCATAGTGCCTTTACGATATACACATTCATCAAATTATGATTAGCTAAGGTCAAGCTTGCAGCTACAAATAACATCCACAGTATTTGATAAATAATGCAATAAAATATCATTAACTGCTCAATGTAATGGATGATCTACTGTTTTCCCCCTTCCATTGCTCAGCTATAATCTTTAGGGCTGCAGAAGTCATGCTACAGCTCCAGTAATAATGGGCTTGTTATTGAATCTATTAAGTTAATATTTTCCCATTTTATTGCACATTCTAGATAAAATAACCAATTGACAACATTTATAAGTAATGTCACTGAACATTCATTAAATAGATTTTTGCTATGCTTCCTCCCTCAGTAGTTATGTATTGTTCATGGTCTTATTTATAAACAAATAATTGTAAATGCATAAAATAAATAAATAATAATAAATAAATAAATATAGATATTTCCACAATTCCTTGAACTAAAAAGTCAACATAATGTGTTTATAAACATTATATATTTAATTCTAAATGGATAATAATAGTATAGATACTACACATATGTGAATGTGTGTGTATCCAGATGGAAACACATATGGATTGCAATAATAGTGACGAAAAGGAGGATGCCCTGAACATTAACTTGTGCGAATCTTGAAGTCAGAAGGTGCATAATCATTATCTCTGGGGTGATTAGCACTAGAAAGCAAGTAGGCAGTAAAATTTTTATTGCTATAGGCACAAGATCATTTGGAAATTCACCAAGACTTAAAAGGATTATTTCAGACAACTATTTACATTTTGTATTTGCAGTCTGTTAGGAGAGAGAAAAACTCATTACAGTGCCTGAAATATTGACATTAGATATATAATATTAATAAAATTGTACCAATATTTAAAGCCAATTTATATAAAATGAGGAATAAAAACGACCAATTATATCCATGCCACTTGCTTAAAATTTTCCTCATTTGGTAGCTTAGACTTCTCAGATGAAAGTTATTTAAAGTGATACGTTGTATTAGCTATGCAAGCACAAGAGCTAAATTGAGCATTGTATGACTACATCTGTGCTGTGTAGTTAAAAGGTCAAATAGAAAAAGAGAAGATTTCTTGGATTGTATATACAAGGATGTCATTCAATTTTTAGTAAATTTTACTTAGATTCACTGAGATCTCTTAAGCATTATCAACTATTCTCTTGTGATACTTTTTCCACTGAGAATAATAGTCCAAAATACTACATTATTTGGTTTAAGCAATTTCTCATCATTTTTTGTCTTTGTTCACCACATGGAACAAACTTAGAAATAAGAAAAAAAAAAAACAATGTAATTGCAAAGGAGACAAAACAAACAAACAAACAAAAACCTATGCACACAATTCTGTTTTACAATGTGTAGCTCAGGTAATCTTTCAAAATCAACTATATTTCGCTAGGATGGTGAAGTCCTGAGTATGAACAGAGACTTATACACACAGGGTTAGGGAAGCTCATTCATCAGTGACTGGTGCAGTCTATTGTGTGCCAGTGATTAGAAGCATGGGGATGAAAGGCAGGTCCCATTTCTTCAGGAATCCTGCATAGTTGAAAGAAGTAGGTAAATGCAGTACTCCTTCTAGGTAGACACTGTCTTGTTTGCCACAGCACCTCCTCCTTCACTCCTTAAAACTAGCTCAGCACCTTGTGCATAGTCGATTCTCCAAAATGAGTATTGATGGATAAGAGTGACGGTGTTATTAGTACTAGATTGAGAGGGAACACATAGATGGACATCTAGGCCACAACTGGAAGACAGAAAATGATACTGTGAGGAGGCGCCATCTGGCTTTAGTTTTCAACGGTGTGGAAGAATTAACCAAATGGATGAAAGGACCTGAGTGAGACATTATAATGTCAGTAGAGAGGACATGGCTTACAGGCAGGAAGAGTGACTGGTAGGTGACCAGACCCAGTCCCATAAAGTTGATAGTGCATATTCAGTAATGTCCTATGACTGGAGTGGACTAGACTAGTGCTGAGTAGTGAGATGAGACTGGCAAGATGTGAGAGCTCCAGTCAGGAAAGGCCACACATGCTGTGCATGAGCCATTAGGTATTACCTTAAAGACAATGAGGAGTTATTGAAAGACTTTAAGCAAGAGTTTTAGGCTAATATTTTCTTTTTATAAAATTAATCTTCTATCCCATCAAAGAGGAGGAGTTGAAATAGGAAACTAGTTAGAAGTCTATTGCATTAATTGTGGTATGACATGAACAGAACTTGCAATACGAAATGAGTATGTAGACGGATTTGAAAGTTATAATTTAAGAGGTGGAAGGAATTGGGTTTACTCTCAAGAAACCATTTTAATATGAAAGACTCAAATGAACTGAAATACATGTGTTATTTTGCTTATTATTATTATTACATTTCATCATTGTTTTAATTGTTTTCTGTCATCAGGCAGGCAACCAATTAAAAATTATGCAACCCTCTCTGCCAGATCCGTTTCTGCTGCAAGTGTTTATTGAGCACCTATTCTCTATTTTAATTAGTAACATGGAATTTTCAAAATATCTTTTTCTTTTTTTTTTTTTTAAGATTTTATTTATTTATTTGACAGACAGAGATCACAAGTAGTCAGAGAGCAGGAAGCAGGCTCTCCACGGAGCAGAGAGCCCGATGTGGGGCTCGATCCCAGGACCCTAGGATCATGACCTGAGCCAAAAGCAGAGGCTTTAACCCACTGAGCCACCCAGGTACACTTCAAAATATCTTTTTCTTATTAAACATGGAGAAAGACTAGTGTGGGAATTAGACAAAAGACAGGGGGTAAGGAGAAATTAAGCAGATCAGAAATTGGTAGAAATTGACTCTATAAATCAACCATTTAAAAGATAAAGAGGGTATGTGCTAAGGTGAGAGCTGTGAAGTGTGTAAACCTGGCGATTCACAGACCTGTACCCCTGGGGATAAAAATGTATTATATGTTTATAAAAAATAAAATTAAATTAAATTAAAAAAAAAAAAGATAACAGAGTGGTGGGGTGCCTGTGTGGCTCAGTGGGTTGAGCCACTGCCTTTGGCTCAGGTCATGATCTCAGGGTCCTGGGATCGAGCCCCGCATTGGGCTCTCTGCTCAGAAGGGAGCCTGCTTCCTCCTCTCTCTCTGCCTGCCTCTCTGCCTGCTTGTGATCTCTCTCTGTCAAATAAATAAATAAAATCTTTAAAAAAAAAAAAGATAACAGAGTGGAGCCTGAGTGGAGCCATTGACAGGTGTATTTACTGACACGAGAGCAGGAGAGCAGGTTATGAGAAGCTTCAAGGATAGGCCATATGAAGAGCAAGTGGCAGCTCTGAATTTACAGAGTCTAAAATTCTATCCCACCCAGAGCACTGGCTTTTAAACAGGAAGCCTAGGTGTACATTAATCTGGTTAACGTGGCTTATATCTTGTTTATGCTGATACAGAAAGGAAATGAGTATATGTAGGTATTTTGTTATACTTCAGTATAAACTGGATAAAGGAGAACAAGTAATTCTTATTCTGCCAAAGGCATACTATTTTCACAATTTATATTTAATTTCTTGCTCTATCACATACATGTTTGTAAATTTGGACAAGAAATTTGATCTCCTTTAAGCCTCTTTCTAAAATAATAATGATAGGATCTACCTTATTTTGTGATCATGAGGATTAAATAATATACTGCATATAACTGGCTTATCACAATATCTAATATCACCTTTAGATTTAGTCTCACCGTGATTTCTTATCAATTTACTTTTTCAGGTGCAGAAGAAACAGCTGTGATTAAAACACAAAATCCATACCCTCAGGAACTTACCTTCTTTGAACGAAACCATCATAGTTATTACCTGATTTTAGTATATGTGTGTGTGTATATACATATATATAATATAGATTTTAGTATATGTGTGTGTATATATCTATATAATATAGATTTTAGTATGTGTGTGTATATAAAAATATATAATATAATATATATATTTAATATATTTATAATAATATATATGATATATAATATATAAAATAATAATTTAATATAATATAAAAATATAATATAAAATCTATATTATATAGATATATACACATATACTAAAATCTATATAATATATATAATACATATATATAATGGCATATATATGACATATATTTGACATTTATTTAGTATATTTTTATATATAGCATTTATACATATTATATATATATATATATATATGACTAAATATTCCAAAATTCTTCTTCCTCTTCCTTCTTCCTCTTTGTCTCTGACATCCTATCAGTATTTCAATGTATAGAGAATGATTACTAGGCAATAATGCCTCAAAACAACAGAGATCTGTTCTTTCTGTTAAGCATTATTAAGAGAGTGAATCTTTTTAACCAGGAGAAAGGGAAGCTAGATATAAAAGCATTCCAAAAATTGGTAATCTCTTCTATTTCTTTTTAATTGTAGTTTCCAATATCAGTGAAACCTCTGTAGAAGCTCTATTTCTTAGTATTTTTTTACTGTACTGGAAGAATGTGCATTGTGATATAGATCAAAAATTATTAAGCAGAACAGACTTAATATATTCCAGTGTTACAGCGCATTAAGCAGTGTTATCACAAAAAAGGAAGAAAATGAATCATGTAAGAAATAATTTTACTAGGCCTACCCACTTCTAGTCTTTAGCCCATTCAATAATATCTAGGACACCAGCAATATTAGAAGTCATTGAGTAAAAGCTTAGAATAATATTTGACTATACTATCCCCCTCCTACACAAGACTCACTATGAGTGCCCACAAATTTTTTTCATGAAATGACTTCCTCAATTGTTTATATATTTACCTTGGGATGTTAAAGGGGTATGTTTAATCAGAACCCCTTATGCTAAATCCAGAAAAAAAATGTAGTTCTGGAGTAGAGAATGACAGAATAGGAAAAGATACAGTTATCAGAGATTAAGTTATTGAGAATTGCAGTAGGATTGAACAAGCCTTAAATTATGATGAAAATACATTTTTAATTCGATTTCACCTATTTTGAAAGAAAATGTGGTTTATATATACAATGGAATATTACTCAGCCATCAGGAAGACTGAATACCTACCATTTACATGGGACTGGTAAGGTAAGGCTGAAATCTGTAGGGCAGGCTAATAGGAAGGGCAGGCTGGACCTTCCAGGCACCTGCTGAAGCTGCTGTTCACAGGTAGGGTACCCACCATTTTCACTGACATGGATGGAACTGGAGGATATTATGTTAAATGAAATAAGTCAATCAGAAAAAGACAATCATCATATGATCTTTCTTATATGAGGAATTTCAGAGGCAGGGCATGGGGAAGTCCTGGGGGGAAGGGAGGGAAAAATGAAACAAGATGGGACAGGGGAGGGAGATAAACCATAAGAGACTCTTAATCTCAGGAAACAAACTGAGGGTTACTGGAGGGGAGGGGATGGGAGGGATAGGGTGGCTGGGTGATGGACATCGGGGAGGGTATGTGCTATGGTGAGTGCTATGAATTGTGTAAGCCTGATGATTCAGACCTATACTGCTGAAACAAATAATACATTATATATTAATAAAAATTATCATATGGTTTCACTCATATGTGATACGTAAGAAATAGTACAGAAGATCATAAGGGAAGGGAGGGAAAACTGAATGGGAAGAAATCAGAGAGGGAGACAAACCATGGGAGACTCTTAACCCTGGGAAAGAAACTCAGGGTTGATGAAGGGGAGGTGGGGGGGATGGGGCAACTGGGTGATGGGCATTAAAGAGACCATGTGAGGGGACGCCTGGGTGGCTCAGTGTGTTAAAGCCTCTGCCTTCGGCTCGGGTCATGGTCCCGGGGTCCTGGGATCAAGCCCCGCATCGGGCTCTCTGCTCGGAGGAGAGCCTGCTTCCTCCTCTCTCTCTCTCTGCCTGCCTCTCTGCCTGCCTCTCTGCCTACTTGTGATCTCTGTCTGTCAAATAGATAAATAAAATCTTTAAAAAAAAAAAAAGAGAGAGACCATGTGATGTGATGAGCACTGGGTATTATATACAGCTGATGAATTATTGAACACTATGTCTGAAATTAATGTACTATATGTTGGCTGAGTTTATATTAAAATAAATCAATAATTATGGCCAACAGACACATGAAAAAATGCTCCACATCACTCGACATCAGGGAAATACAAATCAAAACCACAATGAGATACCACCTCACACCCGTCAGAATGGCTAAAATTAACAAGTCAGGAAATGACAGATGCTGGCGAGGATGCGGAGAAAGGGGAACCCTCCTACACTGTTGGTGGGAATGCAAGCTGGTGCAACCACTCTGGAAAACAGCATGGAGGTTCCTCAAAAAGTTGAAAATAGAGCTACTCTATGACCCAGCAATTGCACTGCTGGGTATTTACCCCAAAGATACAAACATAGTGATCCGAAGGGGCATGTGCACCCGAATGTTTATAGCAGCAATGTCTACAATAGCCATACTATGGGAAGAACCTAGATGTCCATCAACAGATGAATGGATAAAGAAGAGGTGATACACACACACACACACACACACACACACACACAGGAATACTATGCAGCCATCAAAAAATGAAATCTTACCATTTGCGACAACATGGATGGAACTAGAGGGTATTATGCTTAGCAAAATAAGTCAATTGGAGAAAGACAACTATCATATGATCTCCCTGATATGAGGAAGTAGAGATGCAACATGGGGGGTTTAGGGGGTAGGAAAAGAATAAATGAAACAAGATGAGATCAAGAGGGAGACAAACCATAAGTGACTCTTAATCTCACAAAACAACTGAGGGTTGCTGGGGGGAGGGGGGTTGAGAGGAGGGTGGTGTTATGGACATTGGGGAGGGTATGTGCTGTGAAGTGTGTAAACCTGGCAATTCACAGACCTGTACCCCTGGGGATAAAAATACATTATATGTTAATAAAAAAATTTAAAAAATTTTTTTTAAATCAATAATTAAATACATATATACATAAGTACATAAAACCATATGAAGCCCATTGTTTTATATAGGGACCTCCTAGAATGCTTAAATCAAGCAGTTCTTTTTTATTCCTTCATTCACTCAGCAAATATTTATTGAATGTTTAGTAGGTACCATGTATCATTCCATACAATCTTATATTTGAGTCATGGGATAACTGCTGGCATTATTTATTACCATTGCAACTTAAAATGCTGGAGGCAGAAATTTTTTGGGTTGAAAATGTACATATCTAAAAACAGAAAATTATTTTTATTGTTTCTTTTAACAAAAAGGATTATACATCCATTGTAGAAAAATCTGAAAATACGGGTCAAAGAACAGATTAAATAAATTTCTTTTTTATGATTATTATGTTCAATTAGCCAGCATGTAGTACATCATTAGTTTTTGATGTAGTGTTCAACAATTCATTAGTTCCATATAACACCAGATGCTCATCACCTCCTTAATACCCATCACCTAGTTATCCCATCCCCCCACCCCCATTCCTTCTGTAACCCTCAGTTTGATTTCCAGAGTCCAGAGTCTCTCATGGTTTGTCTCCCTCTCTGATTTCTTATTCCATTTTTCCCTACCTTCCCCTGGTATCAGTGTCAATACTTTAGGGTTATAGTCTTCTCTCCAATTTTTCCATCTCTATTTCTTCATGTCTATCTATTTATGTGTGTGTGTGTATGCAATTATTATAATTGCCTTCTCTTAACTTTCATGATAATTTTATTATGATTATTAGCTATCCATATTATGTATGAGTGTTTATATGAGTATATTTAATTTCATTTGTAGTTCAGTAAATTTTAAATTTGAATTTGAGGTTGTTTAACAACATAACTATTTTATCAGTTAAACTGCCTATTTTTTGAGCATCTACAATATGCAAATTGGTATGTTGGGTATTATATAAATCCAGTGAGAAAAGAAAAACTCTATACTAAACATAGGGCAGAGGGAAAAGCAATCTTGTGGTAGATAAAACCAGCAAATTGTGGTTGATAAAAACTAGTGTAATTGAATGCAAAATTATCAGAAATTCATGGCAAGTCAGTGTTTATCAGATATATATAATTAAATGCAGTACTTCATTGTCTAATTATTTTTATTTAGATTGATACTATATACGAAGTTATCAAACCTAAATATACAATACTTCACATAGATTTGGGCTGTCTACCCATAGAAGCTTTTAGACAGAAATATTTCTTATTCTTTCAGTAGATGGACTGCATAATTTATCATTTCTCTAGTAATGTCCTAACAAGAAACTGCCATTGTTTTTCATCTGTACCCTGTATGAAATATGTAACAGTAGGATGATATGATTTTAAAGTATTAGTTTTGTTCAAGATTAATTGCTTTTTTACCTTTTAATAAGAAGTAGGAGACATATTATAGGATTAAGATACTCCAGGGTATGTTTTATTGATCCACTAATACATGATTTGGGTGGTTAAAACACTTAGCCTTTAGGTTTGCAGCTCGTAATGTACCCTAGGCATGAATAAATGGAATAATAAAATGTACCCTGGAGTGTCTTGATGTCATATTAAAAATAATAAAACACACTGACCGATATATTCTGAATTCAAATAAAGAAAAGGTTAGCTATGCAAACATTCAGTACTCTGAATTGAATTAAATTGATACTTTGCAAAAGCCTAATAATATGGTTGCTATACATAAAATTTTCTTCTACTCAGTGTATATTGTTAAATTTGTTTTCTAAAAGTCATTTAATGAACTAAAAAAAAAAAAAATCTTGATTAACTTTGAAGGACCCAAAGGCAAATGTTAGATATTTAAGCTCAGGGGTATCCTACAGGAATATTCTTAACATCTCTGCTTTCAAATATAACATTTCTTTCATGATTTATTATATTATTTAACTTCTAGGTCTTGTTCTCAACTCTGCGTTAATTTATTTTTATTTAATTCACTTTAAAATGTATTGTATACTTTCAACATGACAAGAACTGGGCCAGGATCTATGCCAAGTACTGAGAATTCAAAGATGAATAAAGTGCATTCCCCACCTTTAAATATTCAGTCTAGAAGTGAAAACAGCATATAAATAATTTCATACAAAGAGAAAAGTGCTATAATTCAGAGTCTTGTCTACTGCCTTTGGCATAGAGAGGGAAGCTTTACAAATGAAGACACATTAAAAAGATAAAGAAAGGATTTGAGAGTAAGGTGAAAGGCTGTGAAGAGCTAATGAGTTGAATCACCATCACATAGTGGGGGTGTTCTATGACCTGTGCAGTTTTGGATTTCTCCCTGAAGACAATAGAAGGCTACCAAATGCTTTTGTTATTCTATTTATTTGTTTTACTTTACTTATTTATTTATTTATTTATTTATTTATTTATTTATTTATTTTGCAAGGGAATCATAAGAACAAATTTATCTTTTGGAAAGATCCCTTTAGCAGCAGTATGGAAGATTGATTATTCTGGAGTGAGGTAATTACCAAAGTTTAAGTGAGAGATGTTGAGGGACTAGAAAGAGTGGGAAGGAAATGAGAGCACAATTTGAAGAAATGTCTGAATTAATTTTTTTTCCTTCCCCATGCATACCTGCAGACAGCATGTTTTAGTCACTAATAAGATCTAGGAGTGTTGGGAGTCAAGGGCATGAAGAAAAGAAGACATTTGGAATATTTAGTCCTCTTTACCTGGAGCAACAACTAATACTAGCCAGAGGGGAGTAAGCAGCTTTTGTAATTTTGTTAATCTTACAAGTCTCAGTGTAAATTTTATTTCCTGCAGGAAATATTTCCTAAGTCAGCTGGTCTAAGATCCCAATCTCCGTTTCTCTGTCTGTCTCTTTAGTTATATATACAGTTGACCTTTTGTTCTGAACAAGAGAATCACAACGGCCTTGTTTTGGTTTCGAAAAGGAAAGAAAACTTTATCATTATTATAGAAACCTAATAGAAACAGAAGAGGAAAGGGATCTACACATCAATGAAGGTAATAATAGGCAAGAAATGAGAATAAGGCAAAGTTACATCAAATTGGGTGCTTAAAACATCCAACCCCATTAATTGGGGAAGCCCTATGGAAACAGCCAGCCTGGACTCCCGATGGAGAGGCCTGACAGAATGTCCTCCCCTCAGGTGAGACTTCCAGTTGACCATCTCCAGAAAGGCCATAGTTATAAGGCAAATAACAGGGTTTAAAATTAAACATTTGTTTACCCACGTGCAGTTTGGAGCCAGCTGAATTTCTATATTATCAAGTTTTTGTACTTTCAAGGAGCCTAGTGTATGGTCTGTCTCCCCTCCTGGATTCCATTCTGGGGAGCCAACCCAGCCTGGAGTGGGAGTGGATATTAGGAAAGATTTGTAGCTCTTAGTATGCAGAACAGAAGGCCAGTCCTGACCTGGAGGCCAGATAATATATTTTAAATAACCAGGATCCCAGGGTTATTTACATTGCATGAGTCTCACGAACAACATTTCTTACCCTGGTTGAGTATGTGCAAATCCATGTGGTCGGTCGGTTATGCAGGATAAATCACAAAACATCTATCCATATAGAATACCCTTGAATAACACAACTTTGAAATGCATAGATCCACTTATATGCAGATTTTCAAAAAACATATTTAAAAATTTTTGTTTTGTAAATAAGAAGTTCTTTTTCATCTTATCCTTTCATCTTGATGTCTAGTGCTTGTAATACATATAACGTCTACAGTGTTTTATATCACAGAAGACAAAATTGATGTAGATACCAAGATAATTCACTTTGTAAAAATGCAAATTTACACTGGTGATAAATACAGTTCAGTACTGTAAGTGTATTTCTCTCCTTATGATTATATTAGTAACATTTTATTTTCTCTTGCTTACTTTATTATAAGAATACACTATATAATACACACAACATACAAAGTGTGTGTTAATTAACTCTTAGTTATTGGTAAGCCTTCTGATCAGCATCAGGCTATCAGTAGTTAAGTTTTCTGGGAGTCAAAAGTTATACACAGATTTTTAACTGTGTGGGGGTTGTTCAAGGGTCAACTATATATACATATACACATATATATGTGTGTGTATATATATGCATATATATGTAAACACAATATTATAATACTATATAATAGCATATATATTATATATGCTACAACAGCATATATATAATATATGCTATTATATATGCTACATATATAATATTATATATGCTATTAAATATATATTACATAATTTTGTGAAATCATTTTGTGTGCTATTGAAAACGATTCTGCTGTCCCCTGATAAAGTAGTAAACTTTGAGAAAGCAGGAACCCTGTCTTATTTATCCTAGTATTTCTAAGGCTTAGCATGATGCATGTCATAGGGCATTGTCAGTACTATTTAAATAAATGTATCTGGAGAATTAGACATGCATATTGACTCAGGGAAATGTTGGAGATTAAATAGGCCAAAACAATAGAAACAAAAACAAAACGACAAAAACAAATACTGAGGAAGAGTAGAGCTACTTTATTGAGTAATGAGAGGTTGTTTATAGACATTTTGCCCTCAGTACTCTATGTTGCTCCCACATTGGTCTTTGAACTTTGTAAATCTAGACAGGTTATCTCCTTTATTAGTACCCATTTATACTTCTCTATTGCTTTCCAAATGAGATTCAACTCCCTTAGTAAAGAAACAAAGTCATTCAAGATCTGGTAACTGCTTACATCTGGAAACTCACTGAAACTCATCACTAGCCAAGTTCTCACATACAGCTTATGGTTCAATTATACTGAAATGCTTACATTTTTCTTACACATCATGTTTACTCACTCCTTGATATTTTATACATGTTGCTTCCTCAAGCTGAAAATTTCTATTTATCTGTCAAGTTTCAGTGCCAGTATCATCCCCTAGTGGAAGACTTCCTGTCACTCTCTGTCTAAATGAGATATTCTGCCTTTCTTTTCCATAATGTATCTTTATAATACCATCTAGTACACTATGTCATTACCTCCTCACTTTAGACTGTGAAGAGCAACTCATTCCTAGCTCAGTAAATATTACAAGTTGGCATTCAATGATCATTTTGAATGAACAGGAAATTAAGTTTCTTGTTGATGCCCCAATTCTACTGCTGTCCTATAAAGCAGTTATTTGTACATTATGTACACCAATCCTGTTTTCTCAAACAGAATTCAGAGACACAAAAGAATAGTACTAAAAAAAATTGAATTAGGGTTCAAAAATTAGAAAACGAAGGGGGTGCCCAAGTGGCCTAGTCAGCTAAACATCTGACTTTTGATCTCAGCTCAGGTCTTGATCTCAGAGTCATTGAGTGGTGCCCAGCAACATCAGGCTCCACTCTGGGCATGGAATCTACTGGAAGGAAGGAAGGAAGGAAGGAAGGAAGGAAGGAAGGAAGGAAGGAAGAAAGAGAAAGGAAGGAAAAGAAAAGAAAAGAAAAAGCTATAAAGTAGGATCCAGAATACCTATTAACAGTCGAGTCCAGCTGAGATCAGATAAATAGTACTAAAACTGTGTTTACAACGTTAATTAAACATCATAAAGGAATCTAACGAAGAGTCTATTGAACATAAAAAGAGGCGGTTCATTAAAATTAACAGCATTTTATGTTTATACTTCAAAACAGCAAAACAAAAACAATACCTTGTGGAAGATGGAACGGCAGAAATGCATAAAAATTTTTACTTTACGTTTTGCAGCATTGTTGGGAAGGATGATATGGAACTTGACTTTATTTTATGTAAGGTGAATTCCAAAGGAACATGGAAATAATTAGCTTTTAATTGTAGCAAAGAGAAGAGTGGAGCAAGGAGCAGCTTTGTCTTAGAACCTATGTAATTCTTGTTCTAGGAACGTGATGCTCTGGTTCAATGTGGACTTATCCCTGTTGCCACAAACACTTGAAAATATTGAAATAAGCTATCATAAATGAAATAGTAAATAAATAATTGAGTGCAAAAGAAGTAATGGAAAAGGAAATCCCCAGAAGGAACAAGCAGAGAAGGAACTTGGGGCTAGAGCAGTAAACTTTTCTTTTCTTTTCTTTTTTTTTAAATCTCAAAAATTTTTATTCAATTACACCTGCAAAGATTCTTGTTCTAAATAAGGCAATGTTCATAAGACTTGTTGTCTTTGGGTGGCCACCATTCAAGACACTAGAGCAGTAACCTTTTGAGGTGATATACTTGCAGCTGATACCAGAATTAGATATACACATTTCACGGCTGTGAGTTCTATAGAGAGATCTGTTTTTGAACAGATACTCATAATTTTTGCTCTGTCACTCCCTCTCTGGAAAAGGTTAGTCAATGTTATCAAAATATCAAACTTTTAAAGAACCCATGTGTGGTTCCATTGATTTTTTTATATTATTCATCTGCTCTTAATTTCAGTGGTTTTAAAAACCACTTATCTTTATTGCAACTTATTTATTATCAATTTACTAAATTTATCTTTATTGAAACTTTATCAAAACTTGAAACTTATCTTTATCATTTTATTTTCTGCTTGTGTTGAGTTTCATTTTCTCTTTATTTTTTAGTTTCTTTTTTTTTTCTTTTAAAGATTTTATATATATATTTGACAGAGAGAGATCACAAGTAGGCAGAGAGGCAGGCAAAGAGAGAGAGAGGAGGAAGCAGGCTCCCTGTTGAGCAGAGAGCCTGATGCAGAACTTGATCCCAGGACCCTGAGATCATGACCTGAGCCGAAGGCAGAGGCTTGACCCACTGAGCCACCCAGGTGCCCTATTTTTTAGTTTCTTAATGTGGAAAGTTAGATTACTGATTTGATGTATCTTCTTTTCTAGTATAAGCATTCAATTTTATAAATATCCCTCCAAATTCTACTTTACATCTCACAAATTTTGATATGTTGCGTTCCTTTTAATGTAGTTTAAAATATTTACCAATTTATCTTGAGACATCTTCTTGACCTATAGATTATTTCCAAGTATGTTCTTTAATTTCTAAATATTTTACAATTTTTACAGAGATATTTCTATTATTAATCTTCTAAATTAATTCTATCAGTTGAGAACATACTTTGTTTGTATACTTTCAATTCTTCTAAATTTGTTAATGTTTGTTTTTTTTCTAATCCAAAGTATAATCTATCTTGATAAATGTCCCATGTATACTTGAGAATGATGTGTATTCTGTAATTGTTGAGTGTGGTTTTAAGTTAGATGATATTCTGTTGGTCAGATCTTCAATACCCTTGCTTATTTTCTGTGTATTTGTTCCACTTACTAACATTCATGGGAGTATTAAAGTTTCCAGGTAAAATTATAAACTTTTCTATTTCTCTTTCTGATCTATCAGGTTGTTTTTTTTTTTTCCTTCATGAACGTAGAACGTATTTTAGGTTTATTTGCTTTAGTGTTGTTACAGCTTCTTGAAGAATTGTGTTTTTTTGTTGTTTTTATGTAATTTGTTTTTGTCCGTGGTAAATTCTGAAATCTACTTAATCTGATATTAGCTTTCTTTTGATTACTACAGCTTTCTTTTTATTAGTTACCATGTTTTTTAAAGCTACTTTATATAATTATATTAAAAGTATGTTTCCCAGAGAGTACCTTGTTGAATCTTGTTTTGTTGTTTTGTTTTATTTTAATAAAATCTGATAATAAAAATTAAGTCTTCTTAATTAGTGGGTTTAGCCATTTACATTTAATGTAATTATTATTATTTTTTAAAAGATTTTATTTATTTATTTGACAGAGAGAGAGATCACAAGTAGGCAGAGAGGCAGGCAGAGAGTGGAAACAGGCTCCCTGCTGAGCAGAGAGCCTGATGAGGGACTCGATCCCAGGACCCTGAGATCATGACCTGAGCCAAAGGCAGCGGCTTAACCCACTGAGCCACCCAGGCACCCCCTGCATTTAATATAACTATTGATATGGTTGGATTTAGGTACATCTTACTATTAGATTTCTGTTTATCATCTTTCTTTGATTTTGTTCTTCTATTGTCATTTTTATGTCTTTTTTGAGATTATATGATTACTTTTTTAGTAATCTAATTTATTTTTTCTGCTTTCAACTACATATCTTAATATGTTTGAGTGAGGTTGCCCTAGGAATTACAATATATAAACATAACTTTTCACTATCTCTATAGAATTAATGTCTTATTCCTTCAAATACAAAGTATATACCTTACCACCATACAGGTCCCTTTATGTAATATGTAATATGTATTTTATTTACATACTTTAAAAATCTTCCTGGCCTTTTCTTTTTCCTTTTTTTTTGGGGGGGGGGCTTTTAATATGTAAACATTTTAAAGAACTTAGTGTCAAAATATAATATTTCACTTACCTACTCATTTACCATGCTGTTTTATCATCCTCAAAGTTCTAGATTTTTTTGTTATCACTTCCCTTCTGCTTAAAGAATTTTCTTGAACATTTCATTGAGAGCAAGTCTAATAGCAAAATATTCTGGTAGTTTTCTTTAACCTCAGAATTTCTGTATTCTGCCTTCAGTCTTAAAGGATATTTTTACTATATAGAGAAACATGCATTATCAATTATTTTCTTTTGACTTTTTAAAAAATGTTGTTAATCTGTTTACTTGTCTAATATAATATATGATTTTTTTCCATCTGCCTATGGGTTATTTTTGTCTTCAGTTTTCAGCAGTTTGGTTAAAGTATGTCTGTATGTGGCTTTCTTTGAGTGTGTTCTGCTTGGGATTTTCAGAATTTCTTGAATCTGTAAATGAATGTTCTTTACCAAATCTGGAAAGTATTCAGCTTTCATTTCCTCAAATACTTTTTTCTTCATTAACCTTTTCCTCACTTTCTGGAACTCCAATAATACTTTGTGTCATAGTCCCAGGCTATATATATATATATATATATATATATATATATATATATATATACATATGAATATATGTGTATATTATGAATATATATATTCATTCAAACTTTATTCTATTACATATTCAAACTTTATTCTATTATCTAAATTAGATAATTTCTATTAGTCTATCTTCAAACTTTCTGATTCTCTCCTAAGTAATTTCATTTCCAGTGATCTTTTTAGTTAGGATATTGTAATTGTTAGGTGCAAAATTTTCAAAGGTACCTTCTTTATAACTTCAATTTCTCACTTGAGGACTTACACTTTTCCACTCATTTCAAGAGTTTTGTTTTGTTCTTTTTTCTTTCATGGAAAAAAGTTATAAAAATTGCTTTAAGATTTTTATTGACATTCCCAAAACAGGTTATCTTGTCTCTGAAGTCATTGTCTCTAAGTGGATTTTTTTCCTTGAGAGTTGTTGAGGTATGCCTAGTTCTTTCATATGTTGGTTAATCAAGGATTGTATTCTGGATATTTTAAATTAATGGTAGGAAACTCTGGATCGTATTTAAATCCTCTGGAAAATTTTGTGGGTTTTTTTGTGTTTGTTTTAGCTTGCAATCAACTTGGTTAGATTCAGGCTGAATGATATGACCCAACTTCTATTCATTATAGTTCCAATGTCACTAAAGTTGATAAAGCCTTGGCAGTCGTATTCTGGTTCATCTAGCATGTCAACCAACCAGATGCTAATTTGCCACCAGGAAAGCCTTACTTTATATGAGAAGTCCTCAAAGCTTTTATGTGTTGATTCAGGCCAGTTCAATACATGTCCATGTGGAGTAAGCCATGGAGTTCATGTATAGTTTTAAAGAATTGCTTTTTCTAGGTTCATACTCTCCATAATGACCCCATACTCTCTGAGTACCTTAATTTTGGCATTCTGAATATTATGCCAAAGTATTAATGTCACTAATTTTGCAATTTTTATAACTGGATCCAACTTGGGGCAAAATAACAATAGGGAAAAAGGGAGAAAATAAAGAGGATTCCTACCATACTTTTAATATGACAGGGACCTCTTTCCTCTTTCTCTGTTAAAATAACAGGATTCTGTTCCTGAAAGTTTTAGGTGCCTGGAAGTCCACTGATACCACCACCACTGCCACCACTGTCCACTGTCATCTCCATAGGAATGTAACTTCATGACTGGGACTTGACTTGAGTCAATTCTAAGAGCACAAAAACAGAAAATTCAAAACATGAGAATTTCCTCCTGTGTTCTCCATCTCATAATGGCCTCCTTCACAGCTTTCTGTGACAGAAAGAGAGGTTTTCTTTGAGCTTTTATTGTCTGCATTGCTACATAGTCTTAGGATTCAGCCTACTCTATAGTCTAGGCCAGAGATGGGAGAAAGACTAAACAGAAAACTCATCCGTATACAGGTCCTTCTTCTTTGAGTTTTGATTTTCAGCATATCTTATTCTACTTGCTATTATTTATTTTTTCAGAGGATGAAGATACTTGTTTATATATTCTGCCCAGGGTTTTAATTTTATTCATTGGGAGAAATAGAGTTTTATGTATTTATCCTATCTTAGTGAATTCTAGAAGTCCTACCTTATATTTAAAAATGGTAATTAGTACTATCTATTGTTTGGAGACTAGATTGCAAAGGAGACAGACATTGAAAGGGAGAGACCATTTAAGAGGGAATTATATTACTCCAGGTGAGAGATGATAGCTTTGTGGAAATAGTGAAAAGCTGCTCAATTCTGGATATATTTCTAAGGTAAAACCAGCAAGGTTTCCTAACAAATTGATATGGTGTGTGAGAGTAAGCTTTGAAAAAAAAAAAAATATGAGGAAGCTCACCTTTTACTTTGGTGTCTTGTAGCAGACTGACAGATACAACTAAAAAACCTTGGGAAATGCTAGGCTAAAAATAAAAACAAACAAAAAGATGTTTATGAATGAGGGCAAGGTATGATGCATCCATGTAATGGAATGCTATGTTATCATAAAAGAGAATGAAGAAGGTCAAATGTATACTGTTGTGGAAAGAGTTCCAAGATATATTGTTAATTGAGAAAAAAAATCAATCTGCAGTAAATTATGTATAATACACTCTCATTGTGTGAAAAGAGGGAAATATTACACATAGGTTTTTGTTTGCATATGTAGGAAGAGAATAGTGGCTGGCAGATGACGATGGAAAGGAGAATTTTTTTTTCCCACTATGTGTTCTATTACCATCGTTTGACTCATGTGGTTCATTACTCACCCAAAATTAAATTAACTTTTAAAAAGGTGTCAAAGTTTTCTAGTCTCAAATTTACTCGACAGATATTCATCAAAAACATGCCATGTTTAAGCCATTGTTTTAGACATTAGTGAATAAAAACTTGAATAAAACATAGAATTTACCTTTAAAAATTAAGTTGTGGGGCATTTTTTAAAAAGCTGTCTAGTGATAACAAAAGCTTAATAAAGCAAAACTTCATATAACAAAAGCTTAATTACAGTAATTAATTGGTAGACTAAGCATGATTTCAAACCAGTATCAATTAGTAAGTGCTCATAGCTATTTATTCCATGAATACTACATAACTAAATACATACTTCCTATTTATTTCTAATTTTCTACTTTCTAATTTTTCCCCGTGATTTTTGCATATTAATTATAAAAATGATGAAAAATAACATCACAGTATCCAATTGTCCTAATGCAGCTCTTTCATATTTTCTCAGGTCCCTTTTATTTTTTAACCATAAGTTAATAATTTCACTTTTACTCTAATGGTCATGACATAATTTTTATGTATTACATTAAATGGAGATCTCATGTAGCTAGTGTCATCACAATTTTCATTTTAAGGACTGGTTAAGTTGGTGTGCAATATTTTTACAATAGTCAGATATTCAAATTTTTTAAACATTAGTCATTGAAACTAAAGTTAAAATAAATCTTGGAGCACCTGGCTTGGTTGGTTCAGCATCCAACTTATGATTTCAGCTCAGGTCATGATAGCATCATAAGATCGAGCTCTGCACTAAACCTGGAACCTGCTTAAGACTCTCTCTCTCTCTCCCTCCCCTCTGTCCCTCCACTATACTCACTCTCCTTCTCTCTCTCTCAAGGAAAAAACAAACAAACAAACAAACAAAACTCAATGCACAGAGTTGCATTTTCTTTGATTGATTTATTTCCTCAGAATTAGTTACCAGAAATGAAATTATTGAGTGAAAATATATGCATATTTATGGTTACTGATAATTCTTCATAAGCTGCTTTTCTAAATTATCTTACAGACAATAATTGTGTTAGAATTATGGGATTATGTGTTATTTCATTTTCATTTTAAATTTTCATTTATTTTGTTATAATTGAGAAATGTATTAAACATCTCCTCTACTTTGGCTCTACTTTATGCAAGATTTTATTGTTCTTAATTATTCTATACATCATTTCTGCACCACAGAAGTTTTTTTTTTTTATTTTTTTATTTTTCAGCATAACAGTATTCATTATGTTTGCACCACACCCAGTGCTCCATGCAATCTGTGCCCTCTCCAATACCCACCACCTGGATCCCCCAACCTCCCACCCCCCGCCCCTTTAAAACCCTCAGATTGTTTTTCAGAGTCCATAGAAGTTTTTGATCAAATACATGTATATCATAGTCATCTCCTCTGGTTATTTAGATAAGGTAGAAACTGACAAACAGGAAGAATATAGGCATTATTAAAAATCATGGTTGAACAAAACATCTTACACTGAATATACAAGAAAGAAAGAAGAAAATGAGACAAATTTAGCCTAAGATTGCAACCAAACAACTTCCAGTATCTAGAAGCACCCTTCCTTCTAACTCTCCCTGCTCTACTTCCAGGCCAAAAATCTGCTTAGGTGTGAATGTATTGTACTTCAAACAAATGCCATTTATTCCTGTGTCTTAGAAAAAGGTTTTAGAAATCATCTTGGTTGAATGTGAATATTTCATTTAACCATAAAAGTTAAGTTGGTTACCCCCAAACAACCAATATTTTCCACCAGAAGCATCCAACCTTTTATTTGTTTGTGAAATTAGAATAAGGGCTTAGAGGAGCAAGTCCAAAAAATAAAGTCATAAAATCAAAGGATTTGTTGATTTGGACAGAGAAATCCTTGCCACCAAATTCTTCTTATTATGCATAATTATTCAACAAAACAAAATTATTAAAAATGAAAGGATCTTCTAAGAACAAATCCAGATAGTCTCCAGTAGAAGTAAAAGCAAAAAACCTAGAAATAAACAACAACAAAAGTAACTAAATCACAGACTCCTTAAAGAGAGATTATATTGATTTATATTATCACCAGGACTATATGATTATGTGAGTTCCACTATAACTTTATGAAGATTAAATATCAAATAATTCACTCCATTATAAAATGTGTTTAAAGGTGATAGTTGAGTAAAAATACAGTGAGACTTGTAAAGACTGAAACCCAGACTCAAATGACCTGAACCCCTTATCGAATTAAGGTATTTTTTCCCTAATATAAAGTCCCACCAAGGGGTAAAGTAAATCTTTTCTTCAGGAAGATAAAATCATGTAGAGTCTTTCCAATTTTCCACATACAATATCTGTCAATTATGTATGAAAATATATCCCAGGATCTTGTGTGTCAACTCATCATAACATTCTGAAGGCATGGTGACCACATATCTATAATATATAATGGAAATAAATGCAGGTGATAATGCATTTAGTTTCATAGAGTTGCTATTGGGTTCTAGCTAAACAATTTTAACAAATAGGTCAGTGCATGTCATTCCTCATCTTTAAATGAGTAATATAATAATAAAAAATTATATAATACAAAATCCAAGAAGTTGATCATAATTATTTAAAAGTAAATTTATTAATAGAATCCAATTTTAATTTCCTTGAGTTGAAGAGACAGTTGTGCCAAGATTTTTTTTTTAAAGATTTTATTTATTTATTTGACAGACAGAGATCACAAGCAGGCAGAGAGAGAGGCAGGCAGAGAGAGGAGGTAGCAGGCTCCCTGCTGAGCAGAGAGCCTGATGCGGGGCTCCATCCCAGGACACTGGGATCATGACCTGAGCCGAAGGCAGAAGCTTAACCCACTGAGCCACCCAGGCGCCCCATGCCAAGATTTTTTAAGGTTGCCCAATACCAAAAAGAAAAAAAGAAGATAAAAAAAGATGTATATATGTATATATATGTGTGTGTTTTATCTTCTTTTTTTTCTTTTTGGTATTGGGCAACCTTATATATGTGTACATATATATATGTGTGTGTGCGTGTGTGTATATGTATATGTGTATATATGTATACATATATACATTACTATATATATGATGTATGTATGTATACATATACATATGTATATACATATATATACATCACTATGATGTCTCTGACTCTCAAGAATGAATAGAAAATCTAAAAGTTTTCAAGGAGAAGAAACAAATTAAAAATGCCCTCTACTGAAGAATTAAAATCATCAGCAATCTGCAACACTTAGTACATACAGTGAGGCAATGCCTTCAAAACTCTGAAATTCTATACACAGACAAGCTAGTCAAGTGCCAGGGTCCACATGAGGATAGCTTTAGGCAACAAAAGTGCAAAAAATTCACTTGTAAATAAACCCCTTTCTGAGGAAATTACTTAAATATATAATCTAGGAAAGCTAGGGTCAGATCCAAGCAAGATAAATACATAGCTATAAGAAATAATGAGACGTTCTAAAGATTTAAGTGAAAAGAATTCAAGCTATGTAACAGACTTAGTAAACCAGCCTTTATTGGACCCATGACCAAGGTCCAACCCAGAAGACCTCCAGTCTGGCCCCCAAAGACTCAGGACCGGTCTTACCCCTATGGACCAAGTCACTAGGCCTGCCCCTAGTGCCAAGCTGACCCCCTGTGCCAATCAAGCTGAAGGCCCAAACTGTCAACCAAGAATATCATATCTGATAGACATACATCACAAGAAATGCTAAAAGAAGTTCTTCAAGTTGGAAGAAAAGATGATATAGCAACAACATTAAATAATATATGAAAGTAGAAAACTTACTGTAAATGTCAGAATATCTTCAAATTCAGAAGAATCTAATATTACAATGGTGATATATACTCTTTCGACTCAAAAGTAAAGAAACAATTAAAAATAATCATAGCTATAATAGTTTTTGGATGCTCAATATATAAAAGATGTAAATTTTAGTATCAAAGACATATTTTGTGAGAGAAGTTAAAGTGTAGAATTGCATACATCAAAATTAAGTTGTTATCAGCTTAATAAAGACTTAAATGTTTTAAGTAAGCTTCATGGTAAACACAAGAAAAAATCTCTAGTAGACAAAAGATGAAAAAAGCAAAGCAGACAACTAAAAAAAAATTATATTACAAAGATAGAAAGGAACAAAGTAACTGCAAAGTAATCATGAAACATCTAGCTAATGATGATAGTAAGTCCTTATCATTAATTAAATGTAAATGGATTAAATCACTTAGGTTACGATCTCAGGGTTGTGAGATTGAGCCAGAGTTGCACTCTGTGGTGAGTCTGCTGGAGATTCTCTCCCTCTGCCCCCACTTCTGCAGCTCACTCTCTCTCTTTCTCGCTCTCTCTCTCTCACACTAAAAATAAATAAATAAATAAATAACTCCATGAAAAAATAAAAATAGAGCTATCATTTGTTCCAGAAATCCTACCCCTGAGTAAATACAAAAAATACAAAAATCATTATCTCAGAAAGCTATCTGTACTTCCATGTTTATTGCAGCATTATTCATAATAGCTAATATATGGAAACAACCTGTGTTTATTGACGAATGAATAGATAAAATGTGGTGTGCGCGCACACACACACACACACACACACACACACACACACAATGGAATGGAAAATTATTTATAGTAGAATACTGTTCAGCCTTGAAAAAGAAGGATATTCTCTCACTTATGACAATAGACAAACCTAGAGGACATTTTCCTAAGTGAAATTGGTTAGGCACAGAAAGACAAATACTGCATGATCTCACTTATATGTAGAATCTAAAATAGTCAAACTCACAGAAATAGAAAGTAGACTGCTGGTTACTGGTTGGGGAAATAGAGATATATTAGTCAAGTGGTACAAATTTTCTGTTATGTAGCATGAGTAAGTTCTGGATATCTAATGTATTTTATGGTGGCCATAGTTAATAATACTGTATTGTATACTTAAAATTTGCTAAGGAAGTAGATCTCAAATGCTCTCATCACAAAAAGAAAAGTATGCGAGTTGGTGGATATATTAATTAGCTTGATCATGGTAATCATTTCAGAATGCATACATATAACAAAACATTACATTGTAGATCTTAAATATATGCTAGTTTTATTTGTCAATAATACCTTAATAAAGCTGGGGGATAAAAATAAATTTTATGTATGATGTTTTTATCAAAAATATGAATGTATTGCATTATTTTGAGTGCATTATATGGGAATTATATTGATATGTCTGGAATTTTTGTGTTAAAATTTTCAAATAAAAAAATGAACACCTGAGATAATAATGCACAAATAATAGAAATTTTTTTAATGATTTTATTAGTGTTCTCCTTAGGAATTTTAATAAGACATATACAAGCTCTAAGAAATGTAGGCACCTATAAATAATTGTCCCAATAGCACAAACTAAATAGAAGTAAGCTTCTATTTGCTGGCTAAAGATGTCACATAATTAATCCAGTGGGCAGCAGCCTCCTCTTGTGAAATCTTGTGTTTGATCCTTTAGATGTCATCCCATCATTGCCGATACACAGAGACACACACTAAGAAAAAAGAGAACTGGATTGCTGGCTATTTAAAACTTAGAAGAAGTGACATTTTTTTCTCAACTTAGTCTTTGTATTTTAGGAATTTTTAAATATATCTGTAGTCTTCATTCAACGTGTATAAGGTACAATCAATTGAAATCTGTCTGATACTACTAAAGTACCAAAAAGAAAGAGTAGGGAAAGAGAATATAATTATGTTTAACTGTGCTTAACAGCGTTTGGCAAAAATTTTAAAACTGCTATTTTTCTGAAGTCAGCAGTTTTATGTTTTTGTGGTTTTTTTTTGACATGTAAGCTTTTCTTCTTCTGAATAACAAAACTGTCATGAAATAAAGAAGTAGTCTATTTAGTTTTTCAAAACCTTACCTAATCAATTAAAGAACTCTCTTTTGAAAGAATCCCTAAAATTAGCTTAAAAGTAGGAACACAAATATAATTTCATTTTGAATTAGATTCACTCCTGATTCTTCGGACGGAACATCATCCTCTCAAGTTTATTAAGAGCACCCATATTTTTCCTAAGTGGTTATTTTCTTTATTTAGATGAAGAGCATGTCTTTGAAATTCAAATATTTGAGAGGAAAGGCGGGGGTATACATTTGAGAATCTGCAGTTCTCATTTCATTTTGGCAGATAATTCTATTTTCAGCTTAGAACAAGTAACGAAAACTTAACGAAGAGGCAGAATGAAGAAATGGTAGAACTGCCGAACTTGGTCCCAATTCAGGTCATCACGGTATGGATTCATTGTTTGGTGTGAAAATAATAGCCAAAACTGCAAGCATTCACTACTATGTAAGCACACAGACACATGAAAACACACATTCAAAAGCCAAAGAATGCCTTCCTGCTGCCATGGCTTAACTTCAGAAGTTATTAACATCAAGGATTGACTGAATGAAGCTTCTTAAGAGTTGAGAAGAGAGTAGTCAGAGATGGGGTTACTTAAGATGTTGAAGTCCCAGAGGTTGCTGATGGGGATATATTTTAATGTGGACTGAGTATAAGGTCGCCTGTCACCTTCACACGTGTTTATGAGAGGACCTGAGATTTGTCTCTGTTCTTCCCATAATATATTTCACAAGTCTTGATATTTCAGAACATGAATCCAGTTTTAATCCTGGGCTTCCTTAGTTTATCATTTTGGAGGAGTAAACTTAAAGAAAAATATGTAATAGAAATTATATTGCCAAGATTTATCCCCTAAAGTTTTAGTGAAAGAGAAATCATGGTTTTATGATATAAAATGCTCAGGGAGTTAAAAATGGAACATTTCCATAAGAGAAAATAAAAATTATAGTTGTTTTTCTCACTTACCTTACTAATAATAGATCGTATATTGTTTAAGATGACAATAGACTTATCTAAATACCCACATTTCAGTTTTAGTTCTGAAGGGGCTTTCAATAAGACATTATAGGTTAGTGTCTAGGATAGCTCTTCTTAGGGGGGGCCCACCAAATTTTGCTTATGTTCTTGTCTTGTTGTGCCCTCTTCCCTTCCTATTTTTTGCTTACTGAAACCTATAAAAGGTGGAACCAAAGTAGCAATACTTCAGACAACTTGAAGGTAGAAACCACTGGCTAAGGGTGGAAAATCAGGAAGACTGAGTCTTTAATGATGACAGAGCTGTGAGATTTCTTATCTCAATCTCATTTGAGCTATTTTATTTATTCATTATTTATTTGCTTGTTTGTTTACTTTTATTACTATTACTATTATTTATTATTATTATTATTTGTGTGTGCGCGTGTGTGTGTGTGGGGGTGTGTCATTTACATTTGTACCTTGTCTAACTTCTAGAAATGATCATGAGGACAACACACGGCATAGCACTCCTGCAACAACATTTCTATGGTAATTTCAGCTGCTAGTTTTCATTGGGTGTCTCCTATGAATCAGTCACTCTAAGTACATGTTTCCTGCCAAGTCACACACCATGTATTTGTCAAATATTTATTGAGTCTGGCATTGGTTTAGGTGCTGGGGATAGAAGCAGAAGAAAAGATTTTTCCCCTATCATCATGAATTAAACTGACAAAAGACAGATTGACAGGGAAAAAGGCATATGTTCCTTTATTTTAATTTTACATATATGGAGGCTCCACAGAAAAGAAGTGAACATCCCACAATTTGGTAAATTTGGAAGTTTATATAATATTAATGACAGAGGACAATAAATCATGGACTGGACAAGGAAGGGGGGACTTGGTCTCCTAGGAGGGATAAACTGTGGGAGGGTAAATGATAGGGGGAAACTAATGAAAGACACGGGCCATTTTAGTAAGTGGTTTTGTTGCTATTCCTGTTTGTTTTTGGTGGAGACTCATCTTGGTGCTGACTCTCTATCTTCTTCACGCAAAACTTCCCAGAGAAGGGATTTTTGGCAGTCTTCATTTCTCTGAAGTTTCTCCTTTTAATCATGTAAGGAAAACTGTGAGAAGGCTTCTTTCTGCATCTGTTGGTTCTCAATTACCTTCAGCTCAACTAACCCACACTGAAAAGTGCCATATGTTAGGGTGGCATATTCTGATCTCTTTCAGGATATATCACAATATAAAAACTAACATGGCATATGCCCTTGTGGAACTTACGATTAGTAATAATTTCATCAATAGAGAAATATATGAAAAATGGTAACTGTGACACTTGCTAGGAAAGAGAGAGACACTTTACCACCTTATATTGTCAAAGGAGTGGGGAGTATGGTGGAATGAGCCAAAAATGAACCAGCAGGTAGAGTCCTCTCATCACAAAGGGAAATCTCTTTAGCAAAGAATAAATAATTTCCTTTAAAAAAAGCTCCATATATATGTCTTAAATAAGGATGTAGGGAGTAGAAAAAGAAATATATGAGATAGATCTGGTAATGTAAGATTTGAGTGAAGATTATACTTCCAAAAGAAATGGCAGAAGCCTGGTGTTTCTGAGAAAGAAAAAAAGTTATTGTTGCAGGAGTTTGAATTTTAGATTTTCATTTATGTATAATAGAAATCTATCAGAATGTTGTTGATTACAGATTTATTTGGGATGAAAAAACATATTTTTAAGTATGCTTAATAAATACAAGAGCATTTAGAAGATGGAGTGACCAGATCTAGTTGGGTAGGGAAAAAATATGTACCGTTATAGATTCTTCTTTAAAGTAGACTATGTTTAGTTTTCAAGGAGACAAATGTTCTATTCATTCCTTAAAATCTACCTGAAATATCCTTTCTTTTTTAAAGCTACTTTTATTTTATCCTCTTTGTGCTTTCTACCTTATTGAAAAAGTTCCTTCTCCTAGTGCCCCAGTGTTCTTTGTGTGATTCTTTAGTGTCCTCTTAGCTTACAGTAGTCCTCTCTGAGCTTCGATACTATAAAAACTTCTCTATTACAGCACTTTTCACACAGGGGTTCGGAGGACAAACTCTGGATCCAGGCTGTCTGGTTTGAATCTATGCTCTTCTACATGCTATGCAAATTGGGCAAATTATTTCTATATGCTCTAATTTTCTCATGTGTGGAAGGGTTATAACAATAACACCCATAGGGCTGTTAGAACTAAATGAGGTAATACATGTAAGTAGCATAAAGCCATGTCTGACAAATAAATATGAAAAAGAAGGGTAGTTCTTTCTCTTATGATTACTGATGTATTATATATTGGGAACAGCATCCATTCAACTGATTTGTTTGGTTAAACAAAACTCCCCTTATAAATGTACTAATCAATGCTCACAAAGACAAATACTATATAGTTTATCACCTAAACACAGTACAGTTTTATGAGTAAAAGGCTGTGCTACTTTTTTTTTTTTAAGGGCAGAGAATTTTTTTTTAAGATTTTATTTATTTGACAGACAGAGATCACAAGTAGGCAGAGAGGCAAGGCAGAGAAAGAGGAAGGGAAGCAGGCTCCCTGTTGAGCAGAGAACCCAATGCGGGGCTCGATCCCAGGACCCTGGGATCATGACCTGAACTGAAGGCAGAGACTTAAACCCACTGAGCCACCCATGCTCTCCAAGGCTGTGCTATTAATTATAACCAGACAATGGTTAATACAAAGAGGTATATTTACCCTATTATTAGGCCATTCTATTAAAAACCTACCACTCTAGGGATGCCTGGGTGGCTCAGTCAGTTAAGCATCAGCCTTTGGCTCAGGTCATGATCCCAGGGTCCTGGGGTCAAGTCCCTCATCAGGCTCCTTTGTTAGCAGGGAGTCTGCCTCTGCCTCTGAGTGCTGTTCCCTCTGCTTGTGCTCTCTCTCTCTGACAAATAAATAAATAAAATCTTAAAAAAAATCACTCTGCACACATGGACTTTTAATTAATATCCCTACAAATATTTACTCAAAATTTTAACTACTTGGATTACAGCATTCACTTTGCAACTTTCAAAACATTCTTTTAATTGTAATCAGAATGCTATTTCAAAAATGCACACTGGATAATATTTCTCCATGTTTAAATTCTTTAGTGGTTTCTCTTTTATTCAGACTCTTCACCATGACCTTTATGGCCTGGTATACAGTATGTAGTTCATGATCAATATCGTCATAGATTACTTTCTATCATGGTCATTGCCGTCGTCGTCGTCAACATCATCATCACTCCACCGCTCACTTTCCATGTACCAAGCCTTGTGCTGACTATTTTATGTGAGATTTCCTTTTTAATCCTGACAAGATGTCATAAAGTATTTTTATTATCCCTATTTATGAAATGGAGAAACTCAGATGAAGAGAGGATGGACTGTTTGCCTAGTATACCACTTGTGAGAGAGAGAGTCAGATTTCAAAGTCTGAGAGTCTGATACCAGAGACCTTAACGTTGAACCTTAGCTTATATTGCCTCCCCTAATGTGTTAATTAAAAAGAAAAATAAGCAACTGTAAGACTTCATAAATGCCTCTTCTTGTCTTCCTCCGGTGGTGTCTCAGACTCATTTCCTGGCATTCCCCCGCATCACACCAGGAAATCTAGCCATTCTGATCTGACATTTCTGTGCAGAGAGTGCTTATTTTGCCTGTGGGCTTTCACACACGCCAGGCCCTCTTCCTGGGGCATTGTTCCTCTTCCAGTTTACCTCCACACCTCATTGTCTGTGAAGTGATGGATTCAAAGACACTCATTCTATTATTCTTTTCATCATTTGTCCACTTTTGTTGGGTGCACCATTCTCTTCTTGCAGTTCTGCTATGGATCACATTGTATTTTACATGTCAATTTACATGTCTGTCTCCCACTAGATTGTAGGTACTCTGAAGGCAAGTACAATGTCTGTCTTTTCCACCACTGAATTACTAGTATTCTGGCACATAAAAGACACTTCCAATTGTGAAAGAAAAATTGTACCAGATGGTGTTAAATAGTCAAGGAAGACTTTATTGAGGACTATTACTTAGGTAGGGGAGAGGTATTGAACTTAACTGCTGAAGTAAAAAATGGGAGATTTTTAAAAGCTGAGATGAAGTAGTGGAAAAAACACTGCAAGATGTTGGGGGAAGGATGATGATGTGATTAGGCATCTGTGTTTGTTAATAGTGCTTATCAAAGTTAAGCTCCTACTTTCACATAGAGACTCAAAGATAGAGGCACTATCTTATTAACATATAAAGTAGTATTTGTTTCAGGGGTACAGGTGTGATTCATCAGTCTTACACAATTCACAGCACTCATCATGGCACATACCCTCCCCAGTGTCCATCACCCAACCACCCCATCTCTCTCAACTCCCCTCCCCTCCAGTAAACCTCAGTTTGTTTCCTGAGATTAAGAGTCTCTTACGGTTTGTCTCTGTCTCTGGTTTCATCTTGTTTCATTTTCTCCCTCCCTTTCCCTATGATTTTCTGTCTTATTTCTCAAATTCCTCGTATCAGTGAGATCATCTCATAATTGTCTTTCTCTAATTGTCCTGTTTCACTTAGCATAATACTAGAGGCACTATCTTAATGATTATCTCTCAAAGGTATGGCTTCCAAAGTCCTGGAGATAATATGGGTTGTAAAACTGACAAGAGGTTGGGAGAAAATTTATTTCTCAAAGGGGCAGAAAAAATAATTCACAATTGCAAGTTTAAAGCAAATGTTCTAAGAAAAGAGAGGTCAAGGGCCTAGAGTGAAGGAAAGAAACCCTTCTAAAGTTTAGTCAAGCTGAGAGGAATTATAAGGTCATCTTAGTCAAGAACTATTTGTTGACTTAATGAAAAATTAACCAGAAAATTTGAACACTCCATTATACAGTAAAACACTCTTGACATGTAGTGATTAGGACTATTACATGACTTTTTATTTATATAATTTAAATAAGGTGTTCAACAATACACACATGACATTTGGCTTTTTAACCATTTAAACTAATTGTTCTATTACTTTTCATAGTTTTTTCTAATCCATAAAAAATAAACTAACATTATTATAATATGGTACTTCTCAAGTAAAGTTTAATGTTTTAATTGGACATTTTAGTTCTCCATTTACTGAAGCTTCTAAAAAATTACTGATAATGTTAAAGTACATTGTAAATAAATAACTCAATATAAACACAGTAGCTAGATAGAGCAGAAATAATATTTTTATTGCCTGCTAACTGAAGTTCTTCCCTATTTTAAGTGGTGTTTAATGTTGCTTAAATTATTGTGGCTGTAAAGGACATATATCCAATTTAATTAAACCTGTGTAATTTCAAAGAAGGTAAATTTAGTAGCTATATTTATATTCTCCCAAGTGTCATTGGATATGGCATTGATGTTTTCAAAGTGGATTTGCTTTCATTTTTATACATTTAGAGTACTATGAATCACCTCATATACAGGACAATAGTTAAGTTAGCTAAATCTATCATATTGTACATTCTTTAACTATGTTTTTGTTTGTTTTTTGTTTTTTGTTTTTTTTTTTCTTTCTAGCATCATCCTTGTCTCTCTCAAATTCAGGTGCCCAACCATTGTGCTTTTTTTTTTTTTTTTTTTTTAAGATTTTACTTATTTGACACAGAGAGAGAGAGGTAGTGAGAGAGCACAAGCAGGGGGCATGGCAGGGAGGCAGGCAGGGAGGCAGGCAAAGCGTGAGGGAGAAGTAGGCTCCCTGTGGAGCAAGGAGCCTGCTGTGGGGCTCCACCCCAGCACCCTGCTGTGGGGCTCCACCCCAGCACCCTGGGATCATGACCTGAGCTGAAGGCACCCGCTTAACTTACTGGGCCACCCAGGTGCCCCCATTGTGCTTGTTTATGAAGGTTAATCCTAAACCGGAATTTCATTCACTGACCATAGACATAGTTGAGTTTCTACAGTAATGAGTTGATTGGGCAGAAATTTTGCAAAGATATGTGGGGAGGAGTAGGGGCAAACATTATCTGCATTTGAAAAGACCAAATTTACAAATCAGTACTCTTTAATGCAATTTTTTTCTCCTTGACTAACTGGGGGTTTATTTGTATGCATTCTAAGTGGCAGTGCCATAGGAAACTGAGATTTTTGTCCTTTTGGTTTAACACAGATTCACCCAGAAAGCACAACCCTGATTTTGCCTGAGAAGGACTACTAACAGAACCTGAAACGTGAGTACTGCTTTTTTGTTTTGTTTTTTTCTTTTTTTTGTGCTGTTGAATTCTATGCTATATAACTAACTCTGATATGACATGGCCTTTATTATGTAATGAAAGTCTTGAGTAAGTGTAATTATAGACTATGAGAAGTATAAGAAGGGCGGAAAGTGAAAAGTGATATTTCTGTTTTATTGTTCCCTTTGAGAGAATTTTTGTAGTTAATGTTTAACTTTGAAGACAGTACATTTGTGCTATTCAGTGACATTCAGTTTAAAGCATACAGTTTGTAGTTTTTTTATTCCATTGTATCTGTGGTTGATAAGATATGTAAATAAGGTCTCTCACAAATACATATCTTTTGTGTTATTTTGAACATAATTTATTTTTCAGCTTTTCTATGATCCACCTCCCTAAGTGCTTAGAGCATGTATTTAGCATCTCAGTTTTTCTCTGGGTTTTTTTTCAAATGGAATCCATAGTCTGCTAGAGGTAAAAGCTTGTTGGGTCTTTCTGCGCCATTCTGTCATAGATCTGTCTTGTAGCTACTTACTAATTCTTGTCATCTCTTCTTCCTGTTTGGCCTCTGATAAGTTGTCTTTAACAACCTGTTGTTTTGTTCTTGAACTTTGCCATGGCTGCAACCCTGGGGTATCAGAACTGTCAAAAATAAGTGAAAGAGCAAGAGGCACCGAGCTTAGGAAAGTTAGAGAAGACATAAGGCCTGGTATTGATTGATGACTTTCCCACTGCAGATAGTTTTCACTTTATCCCATTTGCTGTCACAGTACACAGTACCTGAAATAAGGAGGTTTGTTGTTGTTTTTTTCCCCCCTCCGTAATGGACGATGGGGGCTGTTTGCTTTGTGAGAATCTGCCACAGCCACATGCCAAGCGGCTTTATCTTTGAAGGTGAGGGTAAAAGGAGCTTGCCTGGCTGCAGATAAGCGACTTAGAAGGAATCCTATTCAGATGTACCTGTCACTAATTTATCTGGAGGTTTTGTGATTCATACATACTGTTCTCTGTGCCATGGAGCATTAAATTGCTTTCCTCTGGGAGCAGGTAACATTCAGGGGTCATCAGACCTATGCTGCGGGATGGTGCATGCTTGATTCATATAGCTTCTTGCTACTGAATCTCTATCTATTAGAAAGCTGGTAATTTGAACCTATGTTAGATGATCTCTTGGAACATTTCAACAGGAAAAGGATTGACAAAAATTTAACTATCTATTAATATGCAAGTGTTTGTAACAAAAAATTAATCATCCCTTCTGTTGTTAGCACAGTCATTTATTCTGATGATTATGTAGTTTAAATATGTTTCCCAATAATGACCTAACTCTTGATTAAGGCATTTCCATGGCTTCTTTATTAAACAAAGGCATATGTACTTAAGGGCACTACTTTTACTTAAAAAAAAAAAAGAAGAAGAAGAAGCAGAGCTGAGAAAGCTTTAGAAAATAAAGATTTTTTTTTTCCTATTTATAGTATAGTTTTCTGCTGTGGAAATTCCACTTTATTACCCCATATGTATTTTGAGAGAAAATGGCATACCTTGGAAAATGAGACCGACACTAGTTCAAATTTGAAAAGGACATGAAAGAGATGCTTATTTTTTATGTGTTAAAATTGTGCTGAGAGACTTTAGTACTATCTTTAGATCTATCTTTTTGGATGTGGGATATTTAACATATGCAAAAAAACCTTTTTTTCTTATTATTTCCATCATGAGGTATATAAAACTGAAACCCAATATCTTCTTTTGGGTTTTAAGAGTGCTCCATTTTGTGTAAAATTAAGTCAATAAATGGCAAAGAGGTAGTTAAATGAAAGCAATCAGAGAAATCTTTTTAAAGTGTTTTTAGCATGCGTGACAGCAGTCTTAATGGTGGATAAAGTAACTATATAAATTTATATGTTTTTGCTGTTTTTAAAAATTTAACATTGTTTCTTATACTCTCTATTGAAATCCAAAACAAATGATCTTTTGATGAAGTTGTAAAAAGAAAACTCTTCCAACTGGATAAAAATGACGACTTTATGCTGCATTTATACGGTAGAAGTCTTTTGATATTTGTCCTAGTTGTGAAAATGTGGAACATTTAACATGAACCAGAATTTTCTTATTAATGAATTAAAGCATAAGTAGGGCATTGCTGTGAGAACTTATTCTATCATTTATGCATAATTTACAGTGTTTAAATAAGATATTCATCACATTTCCCAGTCTTTAAATTACATTGTGACCTTAAAACCTTATAAGGCCTCTTAATAAATAGGAGTGTGAAATAAATATATTTAATAATACTATTTTAGGATTTCAGCACGTTCTGTTAAGCATTTCTCTGGTTAAAAAAAAAAAGAATGAAAGAAAGAAAGAAAGATAGAAAGAAAAAAAGAAAAAAAGGAAGGAAAACAGTTCATAAAACAACAAAAAAAATACCAATACACTTTATGCAAAGTACATATAACCGGGCATATTTTTGCCCTTTTCCTTCTAATTTTTTTCTGTTGAGGATGGGAAAAAAAAAAAATCTAAATTTTGAATTTTCAATATTTTCCACAAACTTATTATATAACTTCACTAGGAGGTATTTCTTTTTTAAGGAAAACTATTTAAAAACACAGATTAAATTCATATTATTTTTAGAGTGATTCAGAGAAAACTGTTTTGTTAGAGATAGAGGATTTAGGTATTTTGTTGAAAGAGTATTTTTAAACAGTTCTCTGTATCACAAAGTTTCTTCTGTTCTTTACATGAATAGCTCAGACTCCACTAAACTAGCTTATATGTCATTTTTTTAAATGACATCCAACCTAGCAAACACCTCTTACAATTTTTTTTTTTTTTACTTCATGGCATTTGCCATAATTTTTAAGCATTTTTTATATTTTATTAAAAAATAAAAGTAAATATAGAGAGAAGAGGGAAAAATATTTACTTTTTTATTTTTGTGCCTCTTCCAAAACTTAAACACAGTATTTAGTGCCCAGCATAATGCCTGGAATATAATAAATAGTCAATAAAATTTGTTGAACGAGTAAGGTTGGATAATGAAAACCAAATCATTCTATAAATAGGAACATAAGAAATGTAATGTATTTGTCAAATACATAGTACCGAGTGTTATATACTCATGGGTTTATTTAACATAATAATTACAAATACACATTATATACAAATAGAGAAATCAGCAAGCTTCAGACTTCATTAGCTTCCTCACTACCCAAAGCCTACCAAAACTTATTAAATATTAAGTGCCACGACACACATAACTGGTATTGTCCAAGAGTAGTTATGAAATATTCTGTAGGTATCTTTTTAAATAGTTTAAAGAAAAACAATAAAAATCTATGGTTATTAAAAACATCCATTTATTTTACAAGAATTTATTGAGATGACTGTGTACGTATGTATGTATGTATAAAACTGTGCAAAAGTCTATAGATTTACTATTAAATTTGTTAACTCTCATTTTGTAAAATCAATATATAATAAGGAAATTCAATATACACTTTCAAAAATACAGTAGAGCTTTAACTACAAAGAGAACCCAAAATGGAGCTTACACAAGCTTTGAAGAAAGCTGAAGGAATTCTTGGCACAGGGAATGGCCATCGCAAGTCATGAAGAAGGTATTAGTAAGAATTAGTTGCTTATTACTTACCATCCTAAATGTAGGTGGATGTATTATGCTATATTTGGCTATGAAGGGACATTTTACTTAAAAGTAGATTAGAGCAAGATTGTGGAAGATTTAACACTAGTTGAAGAAATTTGGAATTCTATTGGGATTTGGCTCTGTCCCCTGAACATGTCCAATCTCTTCTTCTTCTAAAAGCACAGAAAATAAGAGTGTGATTATTTTGAATGACAGTCCATACAGAAAAATCTGGTTGTAGGTACTACAGGATTTTCCTTTGGTGCCTGCTATATACCTACATGCACATATGTGCACTCCCCCACATGTGTCTGTGGTTTGTGTAGGTGTATGTACTCCACTTAGTCTGGCTTCACTTTACAAAATAAATTAGAGGTGGAATCATTATCAATATGCACAGAAACTGCTAATGACTTTGACAAATACTCGATAAACTCACCAAGCAGGAAGCCTGAAATAAAATATCAGTAACCCAGGGCTTATCTCTGAGAGACACATTTGAGGAAAAACTCATGAGGATGACAACTTGTAAAATGCAAAAAAGAAGAGGTCAGATACTTAATTATACTTGAAGAGCAGAAGAGCAAGATATGTATAATCTGTTAACTTCCTGAAACATATTCTTTATACCATACATGGTGAAACATGTAAATAGAAATTTTGTGATCATTTATTTTTTGATAACTGATAATAAATCTTTTAGAAATTATCAAAGAAATTTGGAAAATATTACACCAAATACCTTTTTTAAAGAATGAAAAAATGCATTAGCCTATTGAAAGTTCAAAGAATTAAAAAAAAAAATTCAAAGAATTCTTACACTAACATTGGTATTTAACCCAGTATTTACCAAACTAGTTTAAGTAGGTTACCTTTATTTCAGGAGCCATGATCTATCCAGATTCCATGTTGCCTAGATCTAGATTTAGAATGTCATTCTCTGAAAGCATTTATAGTAGGAAGAGTAAATGCATACTATTATTGTTTGGCTTTTTATGTGCTATCTAAGAATCTTGGCATACTTCAAGTTTCCAAAGTCATTCTCCTATATTTTCATCTAGAATCTTTTTGCTTCTTCTAGCTTTACATTCAATTCTATGAACCAGCTAAGTTAATTTTTGTGTATTGAAAAATGTAGGGATCAAGAATCATTTTTAGCTCAGAACTTGTTCCAAAATTCATTGAAAGTATTTGCGTGAGCTTTTTACTGTTCTATTCATTCATTTGTGCATTATTAAATACTTGAAGTTTGCTATTGTTACGTTTGTCTGTTATTATTACAGAGTAAGAGCAAGTTTTGAAATACATTAGTGTAACTACCAATGTATCCATTTTCAAGATTATTTTGACTATTCTAGATCCTTTTCCATTTCATCCTAGAATCAGCTAATATTCTTAGGATATTTTGATTGAACTTGTACTAAAGCTAAGAAATGAGGAAGAATTAACATCGTAAAAAATATTGAGCCTTCTCCTTTATGAAGATGGCATAGCTCCTTTTATTTAGGCCTTATTAGTCTCTGAAGCAATTCATAGTTTCCATAATAGAGATCATCCACATATTTTGTTGGATTCAATTCCACCTAATGTTTATTGATGCTTCTATTAATGTTAACATTTAAAATTTTTCATTTTCCATTTTTGTGTATAGAAATACAATCAATTTTTTATACTGACCTTTTATCCTATGGTCTTGCTAAGTTCATTTATTACTCCATGTATTTTTTTAAAAGATTTTGTTTATTTATTTGACAGTCAGAGTTCACAAGTAGGCAGAGAGAGAGAGGGGAAAGCAAGCTCCCTGCTGAGCAGAGAGCCCAATGCGGGGCTTGATCCCAGGACCCTGGGATCATGACCTGAGCCATAGACAGAGGCTTTAACCCACTGAACCACCTGGGCACCCCTCCATGTATTTTTCTTTTTTTATATACTTCATAGGCTTTCTTGTATATACATATTACCTGATGTTAAAATTTTCATGCCAACCTTTGCATTTTCATTCCTCTTGTCCAATTTCAGTAGCTAGAGTTTCCATTACAGTTTAATAGAAATGGTGAGAATTGGGGCTCCTGGGTGGCTCAGTCTGTTAATCACTTGACTCTTGATTTTGGTTCAGGTCATTGTCTCAGGGTCCAGGGATCAAGCCGCACATTGAGCTCCATGCTTGGTAGGGAGTCAGCTTGAATTCTCTCCCTCTCCCTCTGTCCAACTACCCGCCTCTGTCATGCATGTGCTCTCTTGCTCTCTTTCTCTCTCAAATGAAAAAATAAATCTTATATATATATATTTTTTAATTTTTTATTAGCATATAATGTATTATTAGTGCCAGGGGTACAGGTCTGTGAATCGCCAGGTTTAAACACTTCACAGCATTCATCATAGCACATACCCTCCCCAATGTCTATAATCCAACCACCCTCTCCATAACCCCCTGCCCCCCAGCAACCCTCAGTTTATTTTGTGAGATTAAGAGTCTCTTATGGTTTGTCTCCCTCCTGATCCCATCTTGTTTCATCTTTTCATTCCCTACCCCCCAAAACCTCCCACCCTGCCTCTCAAATTCCTCATATGTACTCTTAATGGGATTCAGAAGGTTTTATTACTAAATTTTTAAGTTCTTATCATAAATGAGTGCTAGATTTCAAATATTTTTTTCTGCATTTTTTGAGATGATCTTGATCTTATGTGTCTTCTCTATACTTTATATATATCAAGTTGTGTTAATTTCTGAATTCCAAACCAAATTTGCATTGCTGGAATATATTGCAATCATGGTCATCATGTAGCATCTATCATATATGTCACTTGATTTGCTTTGGCAAAATTATGTTAAAGATTTTTGTGTATATGTTTGTGAGAAATATTGGGCTGTATTTTTCTGTCCTTTCAGGTCTTTATCTCATTTGATATAAAGACATAAAATGAGATTGGAAATGCTTTTTTCTCTAAATTTTCTAAGTTGTATATTATTTCTTCTTCAAATAATTGATAGGATTCAACTGGAGTAGCTACTGGAATTTTCTTTGTGGAAAACTTTTGAATTGTAAATACAATTTTCTTAATGGATAAAGGGATGATCCTCTGTCTGTTATGACAGTTTCTGTCTTTTAGAAAATTTCTCTATTGTTTTTAAATTATTGCATAAACATCAAACATAAACATTATGTTTATGTTTTAAACATTAACATAAAACTATTAGCATAAAACTATTCATAAAGTACTATTATGAAACTTTACTGTGGATTGGATCTGTAGTATTGTTCACATAGTTTCTGATAATGGTATTTTGAATTTACCCTCTTTGTCTTGAAACCGGCTAAGGATATCTCAGTATCATTAGTCTTGTCAAGGAAAGCAATTTTGACTTTGCTGATTTTTAAAATATTTTTCTTCATTTTCAAGTTTGTTGATATCCGCTCCTATCACTAATTTTCTTTTCTCCTACTCTTTTTGAATTTTAAATTGATTTGTTTTCTAACTTCTAAACATGGAAAATTAGGACATTATTTTTATACTTCAGTTCTCTACTAGTTCAAGTAATTAAACCAGTTTTTTTTTTTCTATGCACCACTTAAACTGTGTTCTGCAGGTTTTGACATGATCTGCTTTCATTATCATACAGTCTGAAGTGATCTCTAAATGGCTTTTTGATTCCTTCTTTGAATCATAGACTATTTACAAATTTAATGTTTAATTTCTTATTATTTAGAGATTTTCTATCTTTTTAAATCAATTTTTAATAAATAGCTTTGTGGCAAAATAGTTTACAGTGCATTATGTGTCTGAACTTTATTGAGAGTTATCCTTAGTCTATGGTATAATAAATCCTCTTTGTACCTCTAAAAATAACGTATCTTACAATTTTGGGAATAGCACTTTATAGGTGTCAGTTAGTTTAAATGAACTGATAATTTAGTTCATTGATTTTTAAAAATTTTTTGGGTCTTTTCGCTCTCAATTACCAAAACAGTGCTAAACTCTCCATACCAAAGTGTGATATTAAGATTTAGTTTTCCAATTCTGTCAATTTTTGTCTCATGTATTTGTAAGCCCTGCACTTAAGTACATATAGAACTAGGTTTATTATGTGTTCTTGATGGATTGACCCCTTTTGTCACTGTGAAATAATATTCTTGATATCTGGTAATACTCTTTGTCCTAATAACTACTTTGCTTGCCTATAATTTTTTTATCTTATTAAGTAAATATTAAATAATCGTGGCATTAACTGAAATAATTAGTATTATAATAAATATTAAATATAAATTAGTACATTTGTTAAAATGTTTTCCAATATGTGATTCAATAATTTTTAATACTCATCCATAGTAATTGAATAAAAAATGCTGTTCACACATTTATTTTATGTAAAAAGGCATTTGAAAACTTACAAGATGAAAATTAAATCTTGATATGCACTTAATATTTAAATGAGAGACTTTAAGAGCTGGGTAAATAATTAAAACCCCTTTATGGTAATTTGAGGCTAATAGGGACATTAGTGGTCAATGTTCCACTTTACACATGAAAAAACTAATACTGTGAGAAGCTGAAAACTAGTCCCAAATCACAAATGTTGCTAAGATCTAGAATACCAATGTTCTTTGTTCTATAAGTTACTGATACTCATGAATAAGGTTTTTGCAGAGATATCCCAAAGTTAAAGAAATAAAGGTATCAAAATTTTAATGATGTTAAGAACATTAGAAATCGATGTCATAATATTCTTAACCAAGTGCCTTAATCATTATCCATTATTTTTCTCAGCTACAAAAGTGATCATAACTCATAACGGTAAAAATAAATCTTTGTGTTTCCTTCTAACTTGGGGAAAAAACAAAAGACTGTGGTTCCAATTTCAGTATCGCTGCCCCATAAATAAAATATTCTCAAGGGTAAATGAGTGTGTTTACTCATATAATGGAAAGGTGAGAAGAGAATAGCCTGAGTAAATACCATTCGTGCTAAAATAAATGCCAAAATATTCTTTGGGGAGAATAGTATTACTTCTATGATTATATACAGAGAAGGAAAAACAACCGTTTAGTCCACGTTTCTATTCTTGCTTATGTACTCCCAATAGGATTATACTTATCTTGAGTAAAAGTACCTTAGAGAATGACTCCCATGCTCTTTAATAATTTTAAAAGTACATGTTAAAATGCCCATTAAATTACTTGTTTTAAAGGGACTAGCGAAGGGTTAATCATGAATGTATAGACAAAGAAATGCCAGGGACAGTTTCTTGGCAGAAAACAATTGGGTTGAAATGCCCTTTTTAGAAAGGCATTGGGAATGTGGCAATTAAGTACAGTTAAGCCCTTTGGAAATATGTGCCTTTAGTCATTTCTTCTTCCTAACAGTAAGTAACAGAGACAAAGCACATAGTACCTGAGTGTAAATATGATTTTCAACTTCTTGAACACCAAGACATTTTTAAAAATTCTATTTGCTGCTAATTCCTTTTGTTGACTGTATTTTTCATGATGATAAATTTAAAACACTGGGAGATGCTGGAATAAAAGGTCATAGCAGTTTGTTAAAGAAGCTTTGCCAAGACTCTACCCTTAGTACCTTAATAGAATGTCAAGAATCAACTCATGTTCTCAGTGTTTTTTTCTAACTCCATAATGTATCTTAGTATCACTTCCACAGAAAGTAAAATAGAGTTTCCTTTGACATTTGCTTGTCATGTTTCTTTCATGATCTGCATAGGTTTCTTCCATCTAGTCTACATATATTATCAATATTATTCTCTCCTAAATAAAACTGAGAATCAAACAGTGCTTAGCAAGTCAAGTAGTAACTTTGTTCATTTAAATCTTGTATATATTTCTATTGTCAATAGTAGAGTTCTAATTCAGTAAATACACTGCTGATTTTCAAATGATGTTAAGAATAGGTGACTTATCCTTTTGAGGAAATACCTTGACAATTTTATTTCCTACTTGCCTTCATATCTTGCTCTAAACATGTTGAATGAATTTTTTGAGGCTTCCTCCATTGCCGTGCTCTCTTACCCATCTAGAATTTTACATGTATTTTTATTATATTTGGCTAGAGATGCTCCTATTTCCTATTGATCTTTTAGTACTCAGTTCTAATTTTTTAATGACTGGGCTTAGAAGTTATCTTTTCTGATTGACTTCCCTGAACTACTGAGCTATAGTCAGACTTCCTCCTGGTTGTACCTATAGCACCTTGAGTTTTTTGTTTTTTTTTTTCCAATATAACACATTTCAGACAATAGAAAATGCCCATTGCTATGTCCATTTTCTCTTGAGGATTGTATAAATAAAGAGTACAGTATTGGTTCATAGAATATGCTTAAAACTCTTTGCTAAAATGTAAATATATTTTGCACATCTTAATCTTATTGTAGAAATTTTGACCCACACCATTTTATTTCTGTGCTTATAAAAGATATAGTGTCTTATAAACACAATAAACATTTTAAAAGCCAAATTTCAGATAAAGGTGGTAAACTGACCACTTCTCTGCTTTCTCTCCATGCACTCCACTAAAATGACACAAACTTTCAAGTTAGGGAAGTTTGGGGTTGAGAAAAATACAGCAACATTTTGCAAGCTAAGTCTCTGGACTCGCAGTAAATAACAAACATGTAAGAAAAACAACGTAAGTTTTCAGTGGGGAAAGACAAGAAATGATATAATTGATATCACACTGCATAATTCCCCAAAGTCTTAGTTATTGCAGCACAAGAGATCTCTGGTTTGGGGAATAAATGATGTGGTAGGGAGGAGGCAAAAAAAAAAAAAAAACAAAATAGAGATTGAAAATAAAGAACTGTTTTCTGAATATTTCACATTTTGAAAATAGCATCCAATTCTTGGTGGCAATATCTTCATATATCTCTAAGCTAATTAAGTCAGAATTTTTATTTGTTTATTTTGGTATCTTATTTGTTTATTATCTCCGTTTCCTCCAATTATTGTTTTCCTATTTTTAAAAGTTTGACTTTAGTAATTCCAAGTCTACTATACTAGCTGTAGTGTTCTTGGTTTGGATTAACAACCTAACTTAGGAAACACAAGAGACTTCAACTGGCGCTAGGTTTACTTAGCTTTAAGAAAGGATACATATCAGGGAACATTTTTATTTTTTATTTTTTTTCTTTTTAAGTAGGCTGCACACCCAGTGTGGATCCCAATGTGGGGCTTGAACGTATGATCCTGAGATCAAGACCTGAACTGATATCAAGAATCAGACGGTTAATCAGCTGAGCCACCCAAGGTGGCCCACATCAGGGAACACTAAGCAGGTCTGAGACAAAGGTGAAAGCACATGAGGTACTCTCTTCAAGCAAAATTTAAGGGTACACCAATCAACTTGTCAATTTAAAAAATCCCTGTATTTTAATAAAATATTTTTAAATAAAAATTAACACATAAATATTAAATGAACACATTTTTTTTAAATAAAGGCAAGATCAGTATTGATCTTTCCCTTTGCTTCAGCTCCACTATTGCTCAGCATGGGGTCCCAGCATAGTGTTGGAAGGTAAATAAGAAAAATTTAGAGGAAGTAAAACAACAATAAAAAGAAATGGATGAAACATAAGAAAAAAAAAATAAGCAAATCAGTGTATTCATCTAGGTGCTCCAACATCTGAAGTACAGAATTTCAAAAACAAGAGCAATAAAGTGGATAGGAAGTGATCAATAATAATTTAATAGTTTTCAAAAACTGAAAAGCATAATTTCTCAGTTTTCAAGTGCCACTAAGCGCTCAATACAGTGGATGAACATAAGAATAAAAAAGGCTTACTAAAATATTAAAATTTCAGGAAAGTAGAAGTTTCTGCAGACTTTCAGAGATGGGGCTGGACAACAAACAGATTAGATGCAAAACATCAGAAACTAGAATGGATTGGGATTTTTGACCAGCACTTAGTTTCTATCAAATTCAGATGCTTTCACAAACCACAACCTTTAAAGGCAAAGATGCCTACAGAAATTTAGTTGGTAAATGTTTTTGAAGGAGAAAACAGAGCAAGCTGATGAAGAAGATTGAAAGAGGGCCCAGCTCTACAAATATGAGGCTATTGCATGACACCAAAGATTAATTTGTTCCATGTTAAAAATTATAAGTAAGTATTATTGGCCAAAACTTCGTGAGGAGAAATAATTTCCGGTCTAGAATTCTATGTCCAAAGTATCCATCCAGTATGGAGATTGACTAATTATTTCATTAGGCATTCAAGGTCTCAAAGCATTAGTTTTCATGCAACATTTCTCAGGAAGCTGCTAAAGAATGTCCTTCACCAAAACAGGGAAGAAGAAAAAAAGAAGAAGAAGAAGAAGAAGAAAGAAGAAAGAAGAAAGAAGAAAGAAGAAAGAAGAAAGAAGAAGGAGAAGGAGAAATACACACACACTCACACACACACACGCACACACCCCAATAATAAATGAGAGATTTAAGTAATAAGGAAGGCAACAGGCATCCTCCGGATAATGGTACAGGGGAAATAGGATAATGGGTGTGCCAGACATACAGCAGGCCAAATCTAAACATGTCAGAAGGCTTTCTGAGAAATTTCTTCAAAAAGAGGAAATCAAGGGGTGCCTGGATGGCTCAGTGGGTTAAAGCCTCTGCCTTCGGCTCAGGTAGTGATCCCAGGGTCCTGGGATCGAGCCCCGCATCAGGCTCTCTGCTCAGCAGGGAGCCTGCTTCCTCCTCTCTCTCTCTCTCTCTCTCTCTGCCTACTTGTGATCTTTGTCTGTCAAATAAATAAATAAAATCTTTAAAAAAAAAGAGGAAATCAATTGAATACCTATTGTGTCTGATCATATTAAGAGGAGAGGTTAATGTTTAAGGTGAATAATAACAACAAAAAATAATAATAACAAAAAATAATAAAAATAAAATAAATATTAGGAGTTCAAGCAAAGTTAACTGTGAAGAAAAATCAAGTTATGTGAAATATGAAAATAAATCATCATTGAATATATAACTGTGGTATCAATAGCATCTATATTGTCAAAATTTGGGTTTTCATTTAGCTTACGTTACAATGCAATCAAATTAGATGGAAAGAGTTGTAGGAAGTTTGTGCATGTATAGTTAGAGTACAAGGGAAGAGTGCACAGTTCTTTACTGTCCTAGTGAGTAATCAATATATGGAGCCTAAAATTGAAAATAAATAAGCAAGAAGTAGCATTAAGAAAGCTGCTACAAAAGTTACAATAGGTTGCGGGGCTAAGGAGAAGAAAATGAGGAAAGGGAAGAGGGTAACTGGTGTTTTTCGGAGTAAAACAAAAGTGCAAATTATTTCAAAGTCAGTGCTCAAGAAATGATCCTGATTAACTGTTGTAACTGTCACTAACTGGACTAATTATTAACATCTTATTTAAACGTGTTTTACAAAGTCATACAGTTAATTACAAAAACACACTCAAATGCACATACTCTTACACATACAGTTGTCCCTAATTAAAAAAAAAAAATAGTTTTCCAAATAGTTTTTTAACCATTGATATTCATTATGTGTATGTGTGTAGATAAACCTAGAATATAGAATTAGTCATACAGATAAGCCTGGGGAATGCCATGTAGATAAATACAACGATATGGCCTTGGGGCGCCTGGGTGGCTCAGTGGATTAAGCCACTGCCTTTTGCTCAGGTCATGATCTCAGGGTCTTGGGATCGAGTCCCGCATCGGGCTCTCTGCTGGGCAGGGAGCCTGCTTCTCTCTCTCTCTCTCTCTCTCTCTGCCTGCCTCTCTGTCTGCTTGTGATCTCTCTCTGTCAAATAAATTAAAAAAAAATGATATGGCCTTTATTAAAAGCAACAATAAAACATTTTATTGTTAAACAGCAACATGTTTTAGGCACTACTGGATGAAACTTAATAATGATAATAATGGCTAGTTTTTACTGAGCATTTTTGTGACGGTTATTCTTCCAGGTCCTTTATGTACAATATTTAATCTTCAGAGCAATTTTGAATATGGATGATTAGTTTTCCTTATTTTGAAAGTAAACTTAAGTACTTTCATATGTGGTACTCTACCTGCACAAATGTAAGCATTTTTGATAAATACTATCTGCTCATTTCCTATTTCATCTTACACAGTTTCTAACAACAGCATGGAAAATGTGAAATCTGTCTTAGAAAAAAATAACAGCTAAGCAAATGGCCTGAATGACAGTATTTTGGAGTGGTTAAATAGAAACTGACTTAGAAAAGCTTTCAAATAAATAGATCTTTCTAAATGTATAACTCATTGTGTACAGTATGTTATTTGTAACTGTGTTTTAGGCTTTCTTAAATCATGATTAGCTTTTTTATCTGGTGATGTATTTAAAAGTACATCATTTAGAATGTTAGAATATGCAGGTAGAACTGCTCATTTAAAATAAATGTAAACATATGCACACACAAGCATACATATACATTTTCTACTAAGTTCCAGAGAAATATCAGCAAAACTTATACCTTAAAATTGTACCTTGAATTTTCTCAGTTAAAAAAATTCCAGAAATAACTCCAGAGAAAGCCAAAACTTTTTAGGACTTCTCTGATGATAAAGCCTCTAAATTCAACCTCGCATTTCTAAATTGTGGTATTTACTGCTCATGCCAAGTTCATTCTTTGAAGTGGTGAACTTGAGTGTCTTATAAAATTTTAGCGGATGTCCTTGGTTGTTAAACTTCAGAAGAGCTGCGTGAGTTGCTAAGATGATCACGAATTTGGGGGAAAGTCCATGCACCTACTAGAATAGTCCAGAGCACAGATATAAGCAGACTTCCAGAAAGGTCTTCCTATTGCAGGTTATCCTCATTATTAAAGGGATGGTGATGTGAGAAATAAAACTGAGCAACAAACAGTTTCAAACATCACCCACAATTTCCACCTGTAGGATCTTTCCAAAAATAACAAAATCTCGGCAAAAATTTCCTCTTAGTCCTTCCTGCTTCTCCCTATCATGGCACTGTGCCCTAAATTACTAGATGGCCAAGGGCAAAAGTATCTTTAATTTTAACAAGCTAGTTGAGGCAGATAGTAAATGGAGAACTGGCAGAAAAAGAGCCTTGTCCTTTACTTGATATAAATCTTCTAATCCTGCACATCTGTGGAGATAACACTTTGTGGGCAATGGGCCCCTAGTGTGGGGCATAGTAGGACCTTAAGGTGATGGTCAAATTGTATTATGATTTATTGTAAATAGATAAAAAAAATGGTAAGAGCATTTTTTACAGTCTCTTTGCATTAGTACCTAAATGTTTGTATCTTACTGTGTTTATATAACTGGTTATAATCATTCTAATGATATGACTGTAGTTATTTTAAGAAAAAAATTTAAAAAGGGAGCCTAAGCTGACTAAAAAGTGTTCTGATATTTGAGGAAGTTGTATAAAAGTACTTCCTGACATTAAAATACAGCTTGTCTAAATTATCATTCTTAACTATTTTGCTACCTTATTTTTGTTGTTGTTGCTTAAAGGGAAATAAGGTAGGACTCTTAGAGTGGCTTTGGAGTTAGTTAAAATATTTGACCTTTAATTATTGACTGCTTTCACCTCTCATTGTTCATATTCTGTTAAATTTTTTTGCTGTAGTTTGGAGAAGCACAACTGGTACAATATTTGCCCACTTTCAGAGATGTAAAAGTTCAAGTGGTTTTCTTTTTTAATTAATGATTGGATAAATTTGGTCTACAAACAGAACAATTTTCTTCTGTGACATAAAATATGACCTATGTTTGCTTAAAAATTAAAAAAGAGTTATGTACTCTTTAGTAATTTCACCTGCCTTTTCTGTAATACAAATTTTACTATTTTATTACAAAGTCTAGTGGATTTACTTTTTTTTTAAGATTTTATTTATTTATTTGACAGGCAGAGATCACAAGTAGGCAGAGAGGCAGGCAGAGAGAGAGCAGGAAGCAGGCCCCCTGCTGAGCAGAGAGCCTGATGTGGGGCTTGATCCCAGGACACTGGGATCATGACCCGAGAGGGAGGGATCATGACCCAAATAGAAGAACCCACTGAGCCACCCAGGTGCCCAGTCTAATGGATTTAAATCTTTATGATTCTTTTCTAAAGCTAAGTGGCTGGGTAAGTTCATACTTACTGGCTAGTTACAGTGAAAAGATATGATTTATCTCATTTAACCCTTCAACAATATTATATAAAAGTATCTTCATCTTTACAAATAATAAACATAGTCATGTTGGAAATACAATTTTCTCAAAGTCACATGTCAATTAGCAGAGGTAAAATATTCTTCCTAATTTCAAAACCCATGCAATGCTCATCACACCATTTGACCCCAAGAATGTAGTTCCCTTGAAGGTAATAGAATCAAAAGAACTGCATAGAAAGCCCTGTGATTTTTGCTTTTAATATCCATACCTCCCTGAGGCCTTTCCACCTTACCCATTTTGCAGATAAATAAACTGAGCTGCAGAAAGATTTGGATTTGCCCAGCCCCAGAGACAAAGAGGTAAAGCCACGTTAAATCACAGTCCTATTTAACTGCACAGTTAGAACTGGAAACTTTTGCCAATATTCCACTGTACATTTATTTGTACATTTGGGTAAGGATTTCTTATGTCCTGTATCACAAAGCTATAGTAATTCTTAAATAACTACTTGTTTTTTATGTCACTGAAGTATGTAATGATTAATGAGAACTTCATATGAAAAGACATGGAAGGGACCAATACATGGCTACAGGGAAGGAAAAACAACCTTTTATAATGCTCAGTATTAACAGCTACTATGAACTAAATTATGTTAGAGATAATTGAATTTAAAGTATCAACAAAATAAATGTCTATGTTTGAATGTCTGCTACTACAAATAAACATGCATGGTATTGATCTGGTAGCTTCAAATTGTTATTCATGCTTGTGTGAGGCATCAGTGAATTAGGCAACACTTATATTAAAACAATTGATCTGCTTCTAAATATCTACTATAGGTCAGAAAATTTGACATTTATTCTATAACAGGTATCAACATAGCTGAAATAATTTTTAAAAACTCTCATCTAGAACTGAATGTATCATTTTAATACTGCAGGGCTGAATAATAATCATTAGGAAGTAGTTCTTCGGGAAAAAAACAAACAATTGCCATTAGATTTCTATGACTTCCATTGAATGGCTCTAATAAGCCATATCTCTTGAGAATGATACAAACCAAGTAAACAGCCAGACATAAATCTGGGGCAGAGAACAAATGTTTCTAGAAAATAATTAATAACTATATTCCTATTTTGCTTTGCAGAGGTAGAAAAACAAAACAAAACCTTTGTTTCTTTATGGATTAGTTACCAAAGTATCTATATTCTTACCACTTTACCTTCTATTATAAAATTAGATTATTCTAAATGGTACAATTACTATGTTGCTCATATAATCCTCCCTTTAGAATGCACACTTAATGAAGTGGCGTATTTGAAATATGTTCTAATTATTCCTGGTTTGTTTGTTTGTTTTCTTAAAGATTTTATTTATTCATTTAAGAGAGAGAGAGCACGACCAGTGGGGAGAGGCAAAGGGAGAAGCAGATTCCCTGCTGGGCAGGGAGCCAAATGTGGGGCTCCACACCAGGACCTAGAGATCATGACTTGAGCTGCAGGCAGATGCTTAACCACCTTAGCCACCCAGGTGCCCCTATTCTTGAGTGTAAATAATATGTTTAGCAATAAAATGTACAACTAACAGTGATTGAAAACAAAAGGGAGGGTGCCTAGGTGGCTCAGTTGTTTAAGTGACTGCCATTGGCTCAGGTCACAATCCCAGAGCCCACATTGGGCTCCCTGCTCAGCAGGTAGCCTGCTTCTCCCTGTTCCTGTCTTCTCTCACCATCTCTGTCTCGCTCTCTCCAATGAATAAATTAAATATTTAAAAATAAATGAATAAACAAAAAAGGAAATAAAGAAATATATCAAAATCAAACATGATATGATAAAATGAATGCAAAATATATCATAATCAGCTAGTAACTAAGATGCACAAAAAGAATGGGGGAATGTTAAGAACATGAAAATATACATCAGAAACCATATCATGATGAAGCCAAACGTGCTTCTGGCTCTTAATAGAGTATATGTGTTTACTTTCTATATAGATGGCTCACACAGAGGCATCAACCACTCTTTTGCCACCCGTACAAACTGCAGGATTTGTGAGATGGTTAGCTGAAATAAAAGAGCAATATGTAACCAACTTTACAAGAAAAAACTGTATTTTGTTTTTATAGAAATTTATCTTGCTAGTTAAAAAAAGATCAATGAGTTTGTGACAACATACTTGATTTAAATTACTGTATTCAATTACAAGGAAAGAAATTGTTTCCAGTGATAAATCAACTAAAGAATAAAACTAATTGAAGTCAACATTTTTCCCAGTTTTTTCTTGATTAGTAGAGGTTTATACAAGAAATTTATCATTGGAATGGGAGGTGAACAATGAGAGACTATGGACTCTGAAAAACAATCTGAAGGGTTTGAAGAGGTGGGGGGGTGGGAGGTTGGGGGAACCAGGTGGCAGGTATTAGAGAGGGCACAGATTGCATGGAGCACTGGGTGTGGTACAAAAACAATGAATACTGTTAAGTTGAAAATAAATTTTAAAAAATGATTAGAAAAAGGAAATTTATCATTGTCTGAATTCAAATACAGTATTTTGTCTTCTACTGATTCCTATATTATTTATAGAAATATATGTACTGGGCATAACACTGTGTTGATTCATTTAGACTAATAAATAAGGTTGAGTGTCAGTAGTCTTTGATTTCAGATATCAAATTGGTATGAAAAGGATTGTAAAAGTATTAACAATTTTAATAGGACACGTTTCTGTCAGAAAACCTAAAGCATGGAACAAAAAATTGATTTTTAGGTAATTTTAATAAGTAAAGATAGAAAAAGGATATATTATAAATTCAATTGCATTTTTTACAACTATTATTTTTTTCATTGCTGTGAAATTCCTTTGAGCAATAACCTGAAACATAACACCTATAAGAATGTTATAAGTTTCTTGAACTATATTAAGTATATTATCATTGCTTCATATACTTATTTTTTACTTTGCCTATTGCATATTGAAAATTGCCTTCAAATTTTATAATCCTAAGGAGCTATTGGTTTTTTCTTATTACCACTCCCTTAATCATATTTAAAAAAAAAAAAGATGGAATATATTAAACCTGTGCCATATTAATCTGTAACAAAATTAGATTAAAAAGATAAGAAAAATCAAATGGGCCATTAAAATATAGGAGATTATGATCATTTACCCTAAATTCAAGGGACTTTAGAGAGAGAGAGACAAGTTATATTATCTTATTGGTCATGTTTTTTACCATTCACGGATACAAAAAGAAAAAGCAATAAGGCAGTAAGAGATATTTCTTTATTATTATTTTACATAATTCTTCAGCCTCTGTAGTTAGAAATAACATTGTTAGAATTAAATAAACAGTTAGAATTTTAAAATATGTATCAGAGAACTTGAAATAAAAGTATACTTTTTTCAAATGTATTCATAACTCTGATATTCATAAATAGTATCAAATCTCTCATATCCTTTAATTATAATTACCTTAGAATTGACTCATTTTTATTTGAATGGAAGAAACTAAAACAAAATATGTTTATAAAAAGCAGCATTTCTTTAACCAATAAAAAGTCAACTCATCTACAATCTGGAAAATCATGATTACATGTACATATAGATGTATCATATATCTATGTACACTATATAACATGTATCATGACTATGTATACTTATAATTGTATTAACATAATTACTATTTATCTGTTCATGTATATGGATTAACAGAATATACAAAATAAATAGAGTTTGATAACTAGATATGTTATTAAAGATTTTGTATATTTGTTTTAATGACACAAAATTTGTATAATATAATCTTTGGAGTAGCTACTATTATCCTCATTTTACAGATGAGGACTTGATGCATATGTACAATAACTTGCACAAGGTTACAGAACTCCTAAAGACAGAGTCAAAGCTTGGTCTGAAGTGGCCTGACTCTAAAATCTGAATTCTTATTCACTTCTCTGTACTGATGTGTGTTTACTATCTGAATCAATAATCTTGCCTGAAGACTTTAAGACTATTGGTTTAAACAAATGTGTGACTTTTTTTTTTTCAGGGATTTTTAATCAAAGTGAATACTTAGACTTAGTTTTATAGTTGGAGGAAAAGGCACATCTTGCCCTCACTTGACAGGGATAATAAAACATGCAGGCCCCTGCAGTAGTTTGCTATTCTGAAGAAGGCTAGCATAAGGATAAATCCAGCCCATGAAGAAAGAGGGAGCCAGGGGTGCCTGGGTGGCTCAGTCAATAAAGCGTCTACCTTTGGCTCAGGTCATGATCCCAGGGTCATGGGATAGAGCCCTGCACTGGGCTCCCTGCTTGGAGGGAAGCCTGCTTCTCCCTCTCCTGCTCCCCCTGCTTGTGTTCTCTCTCTCTCTCTCTGTCAAATAAATAAATAAACAAAATATTGAAAAAAAAATTAAAAAGGAAGAGGGAACCAAAGGATTTACAGAGAAAAGAATCTGCATGAACCTGGATTTGCATCAGTTTGGAGGCTACATCACATTATTGAAGCAAACTGAAATTATAGTCCTATAACAACACGATTCTTTCCACGTAAAAGTGGAAACCTCCATAGAAACGTAAAGATGGAGAGTTATAAGTTGCACCTTTGTTAACTCAATACTTCAGCCTCTCTAATAATATTGATATTGGGCCATGCTGCTTCTTTCCATTAATCTTTTATCATGACCAACCATATTGTTTCTAAATTCATTATGCAAAATTTGATATGGGATCCTAATATTTTATTCTACTACTCCACTTCTATACTTTCTCATTTACCATGACTTTTCTCCTCTTTTATTATTCCCTCAATAAATGCTCCCAGAAAAAGGAATATTTATAATTGTCATTTATATAAGATTATATGTTCATCTATCTGTTCTATTTTTACGTCAGATACAAATTTTTAGAAGTTGTAAAATGTCATACAACAAATAATGAAAGCATAATCATATTATGAGATATAAACTTTCCAACCTCAGGATTTTTTATAATCGGAAGCAAGAAGACGCCATGACTTAGGGAAAGACTCCTCTCAACCTAAAGGCAATCTGGAATGGGAAGAGAGATGGCAGTGCTCTCAGGGGCTTGTCCTCTCTGCATAGAAATTCTTGGTTGAGGGCAACTCAGAAACAGCAAGAGACAATACCTAAGTGTGAGGATGACTCAAAGACCGTGCCAGGAGTGAATTTAATGTGATTGCTTTATTATAAAGAATTAGCTCCCAGCAGTACCTGGGTGGCTCAGTCAGTTAAGTATCTGCCTTTGTCTCAGGTCATGTGATCCTAGGGTCTTGGGGCTGAGTCCCCGAGTCAGGCTCCCTGCTCAGCCAGGAGTCTGCTTCTCCCTCTGACTGCCACTCTCCCTGCTTGTGCTCTCTGTCTTTCTCTCTCTGTCAAATAAATAAATAAAATCTTAAAAAAAAAAAAAACATTAAAAAGAAGTGATTTTTTTTTTTTTTTTTGCAGTATTACCATGCAGGCAAAATGAAATGTTTGAAAAGCACAGTGTTTGATACATGTTAAGTTCTCAATAAATTTTAGTTATGTTTTATTGCCATGAAAACTTTGACTATTGATAGGATTAAAAGGAAATGTGTTTTAGTAAATTTTTTCTTTAAATTTGCTAATCTCGATCATCATTATGCAAAGAACCCTTTTATGTGACATAATTTGAAAAGCTGAAAGAAAAGTAGTATCTCTCCTTACTAAGGATTACAACCTATTTCTTGCATATTATTTACTCATTTGGGGGGTTTGATTCTTATTGTTTGAAACAAATACAAACCTCCGAACAAGAGGAATCAAGCCATTGTTAGACATCAAACATTTCTGCTCAAATAAGGTTATCAGACTAGTTTCTTTCACCAAGCTGGGAAGGGCAAGGAGAAGCATGAGTGGATTTTGTGGAAGGTGTGATAAAGGAGGTCTTGTAGTGGTAGGAACATGGACTGGGTCAGACCAGTGTAGAGCTTCATGGCAGAAAGAGAAATGATAAGGACCGCGCCGTAGGTTTTCCATAAAGCAAAATTCAATGTATTGTGAAGTTATAACATTGCTACTTTATGGGGTTGACATTTTGTTTCTTTTTGAAACTAGGGTGGATAGTTTCATTTTAAAATTTATTACTGATTGAATCTTAAAATATTCAACATTTTGAGAGAGATAATCATTGGGTTCTTTATAGTTTTCAGATACTCAATGGAAAGAAGGGGCAATGCAAGATGCTGAGACAGTAATGAGTTTCCTAGGAAACAAACAGAAATATTCATTCACTCACTAAATAAACATTCATTTATTCACTCACTTAAGAAAAAAAAAGACATTATTTTAGGCATTAGGAATAGAGAGAAAACAAGAAAAAATAAACTTACTGTCATTAAACTAATTTTATAATGGAAGAAGCCAGGAAAATAACTAAACATCACCATTCTTTACAACAATAAATGCTAAATGAATTCAGAGCTGGGAAATGAATGATGGGAAAAGCCATTTTATATAGGAGTTGATAAATGCCTCTCTGAAGAAATGATATTTGAGCTTAGCTCTAAATGATATGAAAGAATCACCCACTGCCTCTCTGAGAGACTAAGTGGAAAGTTTTTGTGGCTTGTTGCAACAGTATGAGAGAGTGTGTAATGGTAATGCTAATGCTGAAAAAATATTCCGGGATCAGATCATGAAGAGCCTTATATTCCAGGCTAAACGTACTAAATCCTTTGAATTTTATCGTAAAAGGAATTATGAAGGGAAATGATACAATCACAATTGCACTGTGGCAAGACAGGCCTGGCATTGTGCAGAATGATTTGGTATATGAAGAGATAGAAAATAATATGGAGTCGGTAATAAGTTCTTCCTTGTTAGATACCTGTGTGGGCTTCAGTGGGAGCACAAAGGAGTTCTGAATATTATCTGCTGTGGATCAAAACAGCTTCCTTGCAGAAAATATTTAACCTGAATTTTGTATGAAGAGTAGGTATTTGTTTCATCTTGAAAAGTAGGGGTCAGATGATAGAAGTTGAAATCCCAGGCAAAATGGGGAGAGTAGGAAAAAGCACAGATGGAAAACATGTTAGTAGTTAGTTGATCACTAACTAACAGTATGGCCAAGATGTAAGACCATAGAGGTAAAAGTCAGAGATAAAACTAGCAGTCTCATTTCCTGAGAGTCGTAATGAACAGAACCCTAAAAACCACTAGTAACAGGAACCAAGAATAATTCTGAATAATGAATGTACCTAAGGAAGTCTCTGCCACTTAAAAGGAAGATGTACCCTTATGATGGTGTGAGTAGATGCTGAAAGAGAATGTATTCCACTTTATATTTATATAGATAAGGTGTGTATTCATATTTATATATTCATATAAGATAAGATAACCTACCATACTATATTACATTATAATACAGTAACATGTAGTCAGTTGTGGGTGTCTTAGATCTGGAAGCTCTCACTTAATCCAACTATATAATAACTTCATTGTACCAAAAAAACATAATATTTGAAAGGAAAGTCATATTCTTGGGGTGCCTGGGTGGCTCAGTCGTGAAGGCCTTAGGCTCAGGTCATGATCCTAGGTCCTGGGATTGAGCCCCATATTGGGCTCCCTGCTCCATGGGAAGCCTGCTTCTCCCTCCCCCAGTCCCCCTGCTTGTGTTCCCTCTCTTGCTGTCTCTCTCTCTCTCTGTCGATTAAATAACTAAATTTAAAAAAAAATCTTAAAAAAAAGAAAAGTCATATTGTTGATTTATAGGGTTTAGAAATTAAGCTCTGTATGGAGAGGCACGTTTCAATAATTACAGTGGTCCAAGAAGGAAGTAGGCTAGCTGGTGCCAGCGCTATCCCTTCTAGAGAGCCCGGTCAACTTCTAGGTATTGTCAGCCATCAGGGACAGTGAAGGGTCTCTCAGATGTGTTGTGGCTACTCCCTCAAGCATAGAGCGGGATGTTTAGTACTAATGTTTTAATTATGTGAAAAGTGTTGAAAAAACAAAGTTTAGGATAATCTGTAAGAATTGACATTATCTTTTTCTCTGAGATATGAATTCAAACTGAGTATGGACAATAAGAAAATCCTCATAAAATATATTGTGTATTTGATATTACCCAGAGAAAACTAAACCAAATAAATCTATCCTCACAGAAACAATTTCTCCCACATAACTTGTTTATGTACTTCTAGCTTCTTTTTCCTTTGATTTCTCTAAGAGGTTTCCTGCAAAATGATCTTCCATGGAAATTTAATATAAGGCTTTATTTTGCCTTTAGTTCAGTTAAATTTGTTGTTTTATTTCTAAAAGTTGAAGTCATTTTAATGTAAAATATACATGGAGAAGAAAAAGTAGAATTGTAGGATTTCTTATTACAAAAATGCAGTTAAATGTATTAAAAAGAATCGATATTGGTATCTACTAGCAGCGCTTTAAAAATCTTTCTCCTAAAAGCACATCAAACCATAGAATTTGAAATTGGAATGTCTCTTACATAAAGTTCACTGTTCTAGCAGGTAGTTTATTCTAATGTTGTTCATTAGAAAATACTTCTGTATTTTCAGCTAAGGTTGTCTCACGTCTAACTTCTCAAACTACATATCCTAATTCTTCATAAAAAGAAAAAAAAGGTTGTATGGCATACCTCCTTGCCACTCCCAATTCCATTTCCCAGAAGAAAACACTGTCTTATACTTGCGTGTGATTTTTTTTCTTCTGACATGCGTCCCTTAATAAAATACTTACATATCTTTATTAATCAATTTGTAGATAATAGCTGCCTTTCTTCTACAAAGAATTTATATCCATCCCAGAAACTAATATCCCTGTTTTTTCCAGCCCCAACACCAAACTTGCATTTGTTTCTTCAACTAGTGATGTTATTTTTTTAATTTTCCTCATTGAAATGATGTTCCCTTCCTTCCTTTAGCTCACCCTCCTCTCTGACTTACAGCTTCTGCCATCTGTAGATGCAGTTTTGGTTTCTTAAGTTTAATAGCATCCAAATACTCTTCTGAAACCATCTCTGTCTTCTGTCCTTTACAAAGAGATGGATTGTAACAGTTGAAAATTAGTATACAAATTAGCTTTATGTAAACTTATTCACTGTAATCAGTGATCATTTCATTTATCTTCTTGTGCAGCTGTGTTTCCTGTTTTTTTGTATGTTTTGCTTTTTGTTTGTTTTTTGTCTTAAACAATTTGTTAGTTATTTAGTTCAAACTTTTCATTTAATTACAACTGCTTTTACTTTAGGGCTTCTCTCTTCTTGTTGTTTCTATGCCTGAAGTAAAAGTGATAGTGTAAAAATTCCCTTTCTGTTTTCTTTTTTCTTTTTTTTAATTTTTAAAGATTTTATTTGTTTATTTGAGAGAAAGTGAGCACAAGAAAAAAACATGAGCAGGGAGAGGGGCAGAAGGAGAGGGAGAAGCAGACTTCCTGCTGAGCAGGAAGCCCAAGGTGGGGCTCAATCCTAGGACCCTGGGATTATGACCTCAGCTAAAGACAGACAGGTAACCCACTGAGCCACTCAGGTGCCCCTCATCTTTTAAACTTTTAAAATTATTTTTAACTATTACTTTATTTGTAAAAGCCGATCTTTTCCAGATATCATTCTTTTTTGGTGTATCCTCTAGCCAAACTAAGTCCCCTGGAAAGCAGACTCTGAAGTAAGAATTAGAATTTAAAAGGTTTTCAGGGCGTGCTCTTATGATTGACACTTGTGAAAGAGAGGAGAAGGAAGTAGTAGGACAGAGGGAGAAGCTGAATGGTGGGATGTAGTCTTAATGAAGGCTTCAGCTGGGATGATCCTTCAGCATCTTCCTGAGATGGGACAGAGGGTTTATGCCTTTATCCCCCCACACTGATCAGTCAGTGGATGTGTACCACCTTAGAAGGGAGATATCACCTTCGGTGAGGTGACTTTCTTCAGCTGACTTGATCACAGATAAGACCTTTCTGCCAGCAGCATTCCCAGCAGCTGAAGAATCGAAATCCTTTGTTCCAAAAAGGGTCCTGGGCAGCAAGCACGATATAGCATCTCCGATTACCCCTGCTACCCATGCTGTGATCCTCTAGGATTTTGAATGACCTCTTTTCCTAAGGGGAACTTGGGAGAGGAAGCCCTCACCACTGAAGCTGGTCTCAGGTTCCAACTGTTATTTATTATAATCTTCCTCTCTTACCCACTCTAAATTTCCTCACACCAGCTGACACCTCTGCTGGCCTCAGTGAACTTAGTCACTTGACCCAGACCCATTCCTTTAAGGTCCGAGTCCTTGGACATCCTGCTTTTCTCATCCAGAGCTGTTGCACTTGTCTGTTTATTGCCAATATGAGGGGAAAGATTGGTTAGAAGTGCCCACGCCCCAAATATATTCTTCTTGCTTGTACTAAGAGCAACCCTGCTTTCTGAAGGTCAGGTCAATTGTCCCTGTCGAGATAGGATCAGACAGCAGCTGTAGCTTATACTTTAATGACATTGTGACTGGGTCCTTTGGCAGAAACATTTCTCCTTCAGGATTTTATACTTCTACACTCTACTCCTTATGGGGCCTCTCTTATTTTTTTCATCTCTCTGATGAGTTTCTTCATCTATTTACCCACATTGTTCTCTTTTTCCACTAGAACCTTTAACACATTAATCATTGGGACTTGTTTAACTAGGTTGTTTGTGTTTATTCTAAATTGCCATTTAAATATGTTTTTTGTGCTTTGTGTTATGTGCTTTGTGTATTATGTGAGGGGTGCTCGGAGCTTTTCAATCTGTGGATTTGTTTTCTATTAAACTCCGGGAAAGCAGTATTTCTTCCATCCTTCCCTCCCCTTCTAAGACTCCAATTATGTCGATGTTAGATGGCTGAATATTACCTCGTAAGTCAATGCGTAATGGTTTATTTTAACACTGTTTTTCCTTTGGGATAGATTCCATTCCTAGGTATTTGTGTGAAACGATTTTCTTCTATATAGTGCCTAATTTGATGTTAAATTTATCCAGGATATACGTAATAGAATGTTAAATCTCTTATTCCTATCATCTGTTTGTAATAACTGATTTTTTTTGTTACAAGTCATATTTTCTTGATTCTTCTAGTCATTTCATGCCTGCATGATGTACATTGTGAGTTCCTGCATTTTGTTGTCTTCCTTTTAGAGGCTGTTGAATTTTTTCTAGCATGCAGTTAATTTATTTTCAACTTGCTTGATTCTTTCCAGGTTTGTTTTTAAAATGTGTTAGTGTGGTTATCCAGCATCCTTTATTTTGAGGCTGGCGTAATTCTTTTCTTAAGGTTTTGTCTTCCCAATACCTTCATTGAATGTTCTTATAGGAAATATTCCCACTGCGGTTGGCTGGACCACAAACATCTCCGAGTCCTGTGTCACCTAGGAGAGTTGTTCAGTTTATTGTCCCCCGTTGTTTCTTTCTGCAGTAGTTCTTCTTTGGCTCTCCTTGTGGAGTCTCACCCTGAGCATCTGCTACTCAGTATTTAGCCAGACTCAAGTGCAAATTTCTTAGATGTCCTTGACTGTGGAGATCTTTTATATATAATAATCTATCTAGCCTTCCTGAATTTTGATTTCAGTTTTCTTGGTTTTAGCATAGCTGCTGTACTCTGCTTTTGACCCCCTTTCCTTATGCAACATCTTTGGTTGAACTTCTGGACAAAAAGCCTCAACAAGCATAGGGGTCAGTTCATTTCTTTCTCATTCCTCAGCTATCACAGCCCTGGACTCCCTTTGGCTAATCTCTGATGTGTATTTTGTAAAATAGTATGTACTGTTTTATAGCTTTTTATAGAGAAGGGCTAGTTCAGTAGCTGGAATCGGGCCTGGAAGTGAGAATCATTATACATTTTAAAAACAGCTTTGTTGAGGGAAGATGGACTTATAATAAACTACATATATTCGAATTGTACAATTTGATAATTACTGATACATATATCCACCTATGAAATCATCACCATCAAGATAATGAATATATCCACTACCCAACGTTCCCTTGCAAACCCTTTCTCCCTCTTACCCCTCTCCACACCCTCCTCCTATCAATAGGCAATGGCTGGTCTGCTTTGTGTTTCAAAAGATTAATTTACTCTTTCTGTGATATTGTATAAATTGACTCACACAATATGAACTCTTTTTTGTCTGACTTTTTTCACACAACATAATCATGCTATTCATCTATGTTGTTTTTCCTATCAATAGGTAACTCTTTTAATTGCTGAGTAGTATTTAACTGCATTAGCATAATGCAATTTATTTATTTACCTGTTGGTGGACATTTGGGTTACTCTTAGTTATTGACTATTTCAAAATAAATATTAATGAACATTCACATGCAAGTCTTTATATAGACATATGCTTTCATTTTTCTTAAGTAAATTCCTAGGAATAGAATGGCTAGATTAAAAGAGAGTAATATGCTTAAAATTTTAAGAAACTACCGAAGTAGTTGTACAAACTGTATGAGTGTTCCAATTTCTCCACATTCTCACCAGCATTCTGGTATGTTCTTTCTTTTCTCCTCTCTTTCTTTCTTTCTTCTTTCCTTTTGTGGTAACTATACAGTACAGTATTTTTAAGTATAAGGGGGATGCTGTATAGCAGATCTCCAGAACTTTCTCTTTTTCCATGACTGGAAAAATAGTCATAAAATTTCAATCCTACAAGATGGTCTTTCTTTTTAAATCAAAAAATTGTAATAGCTGTGTAGTTGCTCTGGATCAGAGTGTGTTTCCTCAAAATTCACATGTTGAACTCCTAAATCCCAATGTGATGGCATATGGAAATGGGATTTTGGGGAGATAATTAGGTGTAGATGAGTCCATGAAGAGCCAAGGGACCTTCATATTGGCATTAGTACTATCATAAGAACAGAAATTAGAGTGCTTGTGCACTCTCTCTCTCTCTCTCTCTTTTACATGTGAGGACACAAAGAAAAGGCAGCCGTCTACAAGCCAGAAAGCGTTCTCACCAAAAGCTAAACCATGCTGGCTGGCACCTTGACCTTGAACTTTCAGCCTCCAAAAAATGTGAGAAAATGAGTTTCTGTTGACTAAACACTTAGTCTATGATACTTTGTTTTGGCAGTCTGCACTGACTAATACAGTAGTGATATTTAAATGTGGTTTCAATTTGTACTTTCAAATCAGATTTCCATGTTTATGAAAGAATGTTTGTACTTAATTGGAATTTCACTGAGCCTATAGGTCAACTTCAGGTGAACAGGTATCTTTATATTGTTTTCCTAATCTCATGAAAATAGGATTTTTAAAAATTTTCTTTAGATCTTCCATAATTTTTCAGTCATATTTTATAACTGCACACAAATGTTATACGTTCTTTGTTAATTCATGGATACTTCATAGATTTTTTTTGCTGTTATTGTAAATGGAGTCTGCTAAATTGTGTCATAATTTCTAAAATTATCTTTTGATGCCAACTGAGAATTTTTTAGGAAAATCTTGAGAGTTTTCCAGTCATTTTTGTTTTTCATTGTTTTGAATTGTCAATGATATCATGCTTGTATTTATATTGAAACATTTCCAAATTGTCTTCATAAAGAAGTCTGATGTCATTTAAGCTGCCTCTTCTTGACTATAACAGATTCTAGAAAAAAGTGTCTTTCCCAAATTTTTCCAAAGTATTAAATTCACCATATCTCTGTTGAATATTTGCTCTATAATTCCCAAGGATATCACATCATTATTGGATAGCATATGTTGCTGGTGGAGGAAGACAGTGAAGAGAGAAACTTTTTGTTAACATATTCATTAATATCCTTTATAAACCAAAGCCCTGAAAAAGAAGTAAAATAAATATAATTTTCCTTATTTTTTCATCAAACAAATTTTAGAAGATTTTGTGAATTCAAACATAATGTTTGTCACATAATAGATTGAGATCAAATGGCTTTAAATTCAATATTTTTCATTGACTTTACCAGTAATTTTCAACAGCATTTCTTACTTTATTTCTTATCTCTTTCTCTTCTCTATCTCCCTATTTTTATCCACTCCATTCTGTGCTCTTAAAACATCCTACAAACTTTATTTTATTGTGCTGAGCTTTTAATGACCTCTACAAGAAAGTGAAGAGTGAATGGGCCAAAAAATAAATAAATAAATAAAATAGAAAAATGATATGTGAGAAAGTAGGGGGTGGGGAGGTGATGGTTATTACTCTCTTGAAACAATAAATAAAGGGAACATTTGTCTGTTTCTATTGGATACAGAACAAGAGAACATACATCCAAATTAGAGTAAATACAGTTTGATTTAATTCACTGAAGAAGAAGTGATTTGTTCCTTTACTTCAATGGAAATTAATTCCAACTGTAGTCCTTATAATATCAATAAAGATTTAAACTTGTTTCACATTTGTGTAATCCATTTCATGGTACTAGCTCTCCTTCCATAGACACTGTAGATCATTTGGAAAATGTTTTGAACTTATAAACTTTCACCATGGACTTCTACTATTTATCACCAATCAAATGATTATTTCTGGTAATCTTGGCAATTAGAACCTAATTATCTTTATTTTTTATTTTTTATTTTTTATTTTTTTGCTCAGATGTGATTTAGTTAACGAAGTCACAGGGCAAATATTAAAGGTGTGATTTAGTTAACGAAGTCACAGGGCAAATATTAAATAAATATTAATGAAACAATTTTGCCTATCTTTACAAATAGACTCTGTTTTCTATTGATTGCATAGCTTTTCACAAGTTCATGAAAAGAGTAATTAAAATTTTTCTCTTGGCTTTTCTTGTTTGTAAGAATGGGACTTGTTCTACTTTTAATTAACTGCCTTAGAGGTCTTCTGCTGTCTTCTCTTGTTACTTGCTTATACTTTTAGTAGATGTGTATACTATACTTAGTTTTTAAAGATTTATCTATCTGCTGAGAGAGAGAGAGCGTGTAGGGGAGGGGCAAAGGAAGAGGATCTTAGGCAGACTCTGTGCTCAGCCCAAAACAGAGCTTGACTCTGAGATCATAAATTGAGCCTAAATCAAGAGTTGTATGCTCAACAGACTGAGCCAACCAGGGGCCCCAGGAGATGTATATACTATGTGTATATATGTACTTGCTATCAACTGAGTTACATAGTAACTTTTAGTAAGCAGGATACATGTTATTTAAGGCTAAAGACACTGATTTCATGATCTTCAAAGAAGGATCAGGAAATTTTAATACAAGTAAAATTTGTTCCTGAACAAATTTTTTTTTCCACAGCTCTGACCTAAGTCGTGAGTTTCCACTATAAGACCAAATTTATTAGATGCTGCATCTGTTAATACTCTCCATGATTTCTCAGAGACTATTTAAAGGAACCCCAATAAGAAAATATGGCTCATGGGGGAGAAGTTAAGATGGCAGATTAATAGGGAGACCCTATGCTTATCTCATCCCCCAAACACAGCTAGATGAATATCAAATCATCTGGACACTGAAGAAATCAATCTGAGGATGAAAAGAACAAATTGCACAATAGAGGGAGAAGAGAGGTCACAAGGTGGAAGGTAGGAGATGTGGAGACATGACTTGGGGGAGAAAAGAATTGCAGGTGCTGTGGAGGGGAGGAAGTCCTGATCATGGAGAGAGGAGAAAGAGAGAGAAAGAGAAAGGGTGAGTGATGGAGAGGGAGAGCAGGGCACAGGGGATTGCACAAGAGAAACACTTCCCCAAAACCATTGACTGGGAAAACAAGAGGGACAGATTATCATGAATTTTTACAAGAAGCATAACTCAAAGACTGAAGTTTAAGAAGTCTGCACAGTGGCTGAGGTAGAACCTGGTGGGCTATAGCAGTGCTCCTGCAGAGAAGGAGGGCAGAGACCAGGGAATGGACAGTGTGGTCTGAGGATCCCCAGGGATGCATGAGGAGAGAGAGTTCCCCTTCTTGGAGTGCGTTTGGGAGAGGTGGCATTGCTTCTCTGGGACAAAAGAGATTATAGGTTCCATTCATTAGCATAGGGGCAGAGACACTGGCTAACCTAGATGCTGGCTTTTTGCTGTGCTTTAGTCTAAACTCCAAACTGCACTGCACATATGTGTGACTACCCTCCTGGGACAAACTGGCACTGGAGCCTCCCCCAGAGGATTAACATGAGTCCATACCACACTGGGTCCCTAAAATTTGGAGTTTTGAAACTCAGCCAGCACACCTGAGACAAAATACAGGTCCACTGCAGACAGCCTAGACATAAACAGGCTGAAGGCAGTGATCCAAGGGATGCCTCGGACTCACAAAGGGAGATTGTTCGCTCTTCTATGAAAGCATCCTGAACAATGGCTGGGACTAACTCACCTCCTGGGAGACAAGGGAGAGGGCAGGCACCACTTTTCTCCCCTGTCTAGCAGGGACTGAAGTGAGCAGCACAGCATCCACAGTGGAGGCTGAGCCACTTATACCAAGCCCCATATCCCTGCACTCTGCAGGTATTTCTGTACTAGGGCAAGGATGCCTGAGTGTGCAGCAGCAGGCCCCTCCCACAGAAGACCAGCTCACCCCCACCACCCCCAACACACACACATATACAAGTCTATTGATTATAGAGTGCTGCAAAGCTTCACTTTTAGTAGAAATAGGATCTGGTATCTTTCGACAAGCAGACCAAAGCATGCCTAATTGAAACCCACCACACACTGGATTAAGTCTAAACACTCCCCAGTGTAGAAAAGGAGAAACTCTGCAGAGTACTGACGTGAGGGAAGGAGCAGCCAAAACACAATAGCAGAGTATACACAGCATACACCAGCAGCACTCCTGAAGTGCAAGGCCATAGATGGTATATGGACCAGGGAACTAAAGAAGAAAACACACACACACACACAAGCTAACAAATGAAAATGAAAACACAACAGTGCAAAATCTTTGAGATGAACCAAAAGTGGTCATAAGCAGGAAGTATATAGCAATATAGGCCTACTTCAAGGAGCAAGAAAAATCTCAAATATGCAACCTAACCTTACACCTCAAGGAGCTAGAAAATGAACAGCTAATGAAGCCTAAAGCCAGCAAAACAAGGGAAATAATAAATATTAGAGCAGAAATAAATGAGAGGGGTGCCTGTGTGGCTCAGTGGATAAAGCATGGAAAATCATGCCATGCTCATGGATTGGAAGAACAAATATTGTGTAAATGTCTATGCTACCCCAAAGCAATCTACACATTCAATGCAATCCCTAGCAAAATACCACCATTTTTCACAGCTGGAACAAGCAATCGTAATATTTGTACGGAACCAGGAAAGATCCCAAATAGCCAAAGTAATGTTGAAAAAGAAAATCAAAGCTTGAAGGATCACATTTCTGGACTTCAAATTATATTACAAAGCTGTAATGATCAGACAGTATAGCACTGGCACAAAAACAGACACATAGATCAGTGGAACAGAATAAAAAACCCAGAAATGAACCCACAACTATATGGTCAACTAATCTTTAACAAAGCAGGAAAGAATGTCCATTGGAAAAATGACAGTGTCTTCAACAAATGGTGTTGGGAAAACTGGACAGCAACATGCAGAAGAATATATCTGGATCAGTTTCTTACACCATACACAAAAATAAATTCAAAATTGATGAAATACCTAAATGTGAGACAGGAACCATCAAAATCCTGGAGGACAACACAGGCAGCAACCTCTTTGATACCAGCTATAGGCAACTTTTTAGTAGACACTTTGCTGAAGGTAAGGGAAACAAAAACAAAATGAACTATTGGGACTTCATCAAGATAGAAAGGTTCTGCACAGCAAAGGAAACAGTCAACACAATTAAAAAGCAGGCTATGGAATGGGAGAAAATATTTGCAAATGACTTACCTGATAAAGAGTTAGTATCCAAAATACATAAAGAACTTACCATACTTAACACCCAAAAACAAATGATCCAGTTAAGACTAGTTGGTCAACAGACACATGAAAAGATGCTCAACATCACTCAGCATCAGGGAAATGCAGATCAAAACCATGATGAGATATACCACCTCACACCTGTCAGAATGGCTAAAATTAACAACACAGAAAACATCAAGTGTTGACAAGGATGTAGAGAAAGGGGAACCCTCTTAGAGTGTTGTGAGAATGCAGAATGGTGCAGGCACTCTGGAAGACGGTACGGAGGTTCCTCAAAATGTTGAAAATAGAACTACCTAATGACCCCGCAGTTGTGCTACTGAGTATTTACCCAAAGGATACAAAAGTCCTGATTCTAAGGGACACATGCACCCCAATGCCTATAGCAGCATTATCAAAAATAGCCAAATTATGGACAGAGCACAAATGTCCATGGACTGATGAATGTATAAAGAATATGTGGTATATATCCACATATATACATCCATTAATATATATGTTAGCCATTATTTTTTTTTAAGATTTTATTTATTTATTTGCCAGAGAGGAAGAGCACAGGCAGGCAGAGTGGCAGCAGAGGCAGAGGGAGAAGCAGGCTCCCTGCCGAGCAAGGAACCTGATGTGGGACTCGATCCCAGGAGGCTGGGATCATGACCTGAGTCGAAGGCAGTCGCTTAACCAACTGAGCCACCCAGGCGTCCCATATGTTAGCCATTATTACACTATATGTTACACTATAATATACTATATGTTAACTAATCAGAATTTAAATTAAAACTTAAAACCAAAAAAGGGAAAAAAAGAAATTGTGACTTATTTGGAATTTAATTTTATTTTATTTCAAACTGTTGTATTTTCACAAATATTGTTTACTACATAATAGAAGTGACATAGATATATAGATTATACTTTTGCTAATTGTGGATTATCACAAACATTATCCATTATTCTAATTCTATTAAAGCATGCAGAATGGGTTAGTGTACAACCACCCTCTCATATATCAAAACAATCAAGGAAATTCTCTAGATCTAGGGGGAAAAAAAAGGAACATGAAAGACTCTAACACTTTGCTTGGGCTTTCAGGGGTTTCAAAGTCCTTAAATTATCTCCAGACTTGCCACTGAAAGATACTCTTGCCATCTCAACTCCTCCACCTGAACGGTTGAGGGGCTCAGGACACACCTTACAAACACTAGATAGTGACATCTGATCATTTCAACTAAAATTTTTAGGTTCTTTGTAATTGACAGAAAGCAAGTTTACCCAGCATTGAAATATTAAAAATATAAAACCTCTTAAAAATTGTATATGCATATTTTTCATGAGTGTATCTGTACCATATGCTAGGCATTACACTATGTACTTGTTCTTTGTTACGCCATTCAACCTGAACAACACTGCTGGGCCATTATTGTAATCATTTTACAGAAGAGTGAAACTGACTAAGAAAGGTTAAGTAATTGCCCAAGTTTGCCACTTAGCAAGTGGCAAAATTGGAATTTGAACGTTTGTCTGAATACATCAAGCTCTGCCTTATACATACTATCTGTGAGGAAACAAAGTGAGAAAGAAGCTGTATTAAAAAAAAAAAAACAAAAACAAACAAAAAAAAACAAAGACTCTTACACAACTTCCTTTCACACTGTCCATATTTGGAGTATAGAGGGTAATGCCTGTTCCTAGCCTGGTGGTGGGTATTATGGAGGGCATGTATTGCATGGAGCACTAGATGTGGTGCATAAACAATGAATTTTGGAACACTGGAATAAAATAAAATTAAATTAAATTTAAAAAATAAAAATAAAGAGAATCACCTCTCATTTCTTTTAACTAAATTTTTAAAAACTCTCATGTTTTGCTTTACTTTTAAGCTTGAAATTACTTTTCAGCAGAAGAGAAGTGTGGGGTACGAAAAAAGAACACGCTGGTAATAATAAAGTACCCTGGTAAGCAGGTCCAGCTACATAGTTTTCAGAGCTCTGTATAAAATTAAATATATGGGCCACATTCAAAAAGGCAGAAGAAAGTCTCGTCTTTTCTCTGTGGTCCTTCTTGAATTGTCACGGTGTTTTTTATTTTCTATTCATGGCCTGCCTTTCAAGCATCAGGATACTTTGGGGGTGAGTATAGCGTCTCACAGTTGGTTACCTGAGGCTAGCCAATGTTCATGCGCTTAACCTCAATTCTCACTATGCCTATGACCAGGCCCCTGCTGGAGTGGAGTACCTGGACAGCAGCAAGAGAGCTGCTCACCGAGAACCCATCCTGAGAGATGGAGAGATGGTCAGAGACAGAAGGAGACAGGGTGATGTATGAACAGGAGATCTAAGCCCCTGACTCATGATTCATTGTCCAATTAAACTTCACTTACAAAACATAAAGTCATTAGTTATGTCAAGACAACAGTCACAGAGTATTCAACAAACATCAAGCCCCTTCCTAAGTGTGGAATCCTTTGCAACTGGTGATCCCAGAGTCATGAAGCTTGCCCTGCTTATTGTTCCATTGAGCTACCCATCAGAGACCAAACATAGAGAATTATGCACTGATCTCACAGACAGGAAGGGAATCTAGGTAAAAACACAGTAAACAGCGAGGTGCATCAGGCCTTGCAGGTAGGTAGAGGTAAAGTTAGGAACACTATTTTCTCCCCTGCCTGTTATCTTTTTAATAGTAGGCATACAATCAGGTAGTCCCTGGACCGAATCCACCCCAACTTGTAGGAGTTGACCCTGTATGAAGTGATGAGAGTATTCACGTAGGCTTAAATATTTTTTGAATGAGTTGTCAATTTCAGATTTGTCATAAAATTTGTATTTCCGCTTCCCATAAAATCAGAAGTTTTGTTAATCTTGGCTAGACTGAATTGTGCTTAGTTCTTGTCCTCTTCTAGTGCCAACAGGAATGCTCATTTAGCAGACCATTCTCTTTGTCTCCAGAGTGAGGGTGATACTCTTAAAACGACTTTTAACCTTTTTTTTAAAGATAAATATTTATTTTTGTTTATTTCTCAGATGTGGGGTGAGGAAAGTCATAAAAAGAGGAACTGTTTTCCTTACATCCACCCCAATGTGTGAGTTTGAGACCTTGCCTTTGCACTTGACTTGCCTCATTTTACCCTTAGCTCAAAGATTTTTCTACTTTGTCTACATTGACCTTTATTTTCTGCTCTGTTTTCTACTATATTTACTTTTTAATCGAGCCTTTACCTTCCTCTGTTTCATTATTCTTTCTTCCTTTACTCCTTCTTCTTCCCATTATCCCAACAATTCCTCTTCCTTGAGGATCTTAAACTACCTCATCTTTATATTATTATTATTATTTTAATGCAAGCTTTTTAAAATAAAGCATAAGAAGGATAAAATTGTTCTTGAAATTTTGGACTCTTTTGGATCTTACTGGAAACTGGGCCATTTACTGAAGAACAATAAAATCACCAAGAAAAAAAAGATATACAACAGTCATTTCTTGATATTTTGTTCCTACGTTTTATTGTTTCAGAGGAAATTTCAAATACTTATAGCCACTGATTTAGAAAACGGTCTCATTTCATTTGCTATCTTGTATCTAGAGATTAGATTGAGTTACTGATTGTAAGTGAGGTAGCTTAGTAAGCTTGATTAGATTCAGGTTGTTGTTCAATTCTGCACACATTAGCAGATCCACACTGTTTAGGGCTCTATACATGAAGGTCAAAATAGTTATTTGATTTTATTTTGAATCAGCAGGCAATTTAAAGATTAGAGAATTGGGATAATGTGGTAGTTGTCTGAATATTATACTAACAGCGACTAAGTCAGAACCTTTTAATAGAATGAGATCCAATATGGTATTATGGAATCACAAAGCGTATTTATAAAGAATAGATTTCACTTTTTAAATACTAAATCAAATACCAATACTGAACAGTTTCTTCAAAAGAATACAGTGTTCTAGTTACAGAAAATCAGTTCAGAATTCCACTGTGACTTTAGATATATCCTTCTTCCTCGAAGGCCTCTTTGAAAAAACTATAAAACAGATAACAATCTAACACAATGAAGTTATAAACATCAAATAAGTGCTGAAAAAAATTCAACTAAGTAAATTAAATCTGAAGATTTAATCGGCTTTACTAAGCTATTCATGGATTGGGTAACATCGCATCTAACAAGTAGAGGGGAATTCTGAGGAGTTGTACTAAATGGAAGGTTTTTCTAGGAAGGAGGGTTGTGTAAGAAAGTTACTAGCAAAAGAAAAGAAAGGACTGTTTCAGGAAAGATCACCTTCCTTTATGGGGAAAGGCAGGAGGTCTTATCTTGCAGGTCTCATCTTCCTTTGGGGGATAGTGAAGGCCCATGTGACAGATTACCTCAGTGTTCCTGATCAGAAAATTCCTGACTGACCCAGTTAAAGACTACATTTGGGGGGTGTCAGGGCCAGCGGGGAGGGAGATGGGGTGACTTGAGACTTGCATGGGTATCAAGTCCCAGTTTGGTGACTTGGCTTACGTGATACCATTTGAGCCTGTGGTTTACTTTTGAACATAAGATAGTGGCTATAAAAATACTTAGCAGAGTCTATTAATAGTAAAGTTCATACTAAATTTTGGTACCAAAAAAAGTCAGGTACTGAAGACTTCTGTGCTTGATGGAGGCAGGAAAAAAAAAAATCCCTTTCTTTGTGTTTACTTCTCAGAGTTTTTGTATTTTGTCATTTTTCTTCTCCTCCACCTTCCCTCCTTCCTCCACCTTTTCACTATTCCTCCTTTTCCTCCTCCTCCTCCCCACCACCTTCCCTGTCTCCTCTTCCTCCTACTTCCTTTTACTGGGCCATTTACTGAAATCACTACCATCAATGTTAGTCTGTTACAGGACCAAGCAGGCAATCAAGCTTTTCTTAAAACAATAAATAAATACTTCCTGAGTCCTTATGTGATTTTTTGGGTGAAAAAAACCTTTTCCCCTCTTCCCAGATGTCTTTTAACTGAAAAAGAGCTTGTTGTTTATCTCGTAAGCTTCTAGAGATTTATATAAATTCAAAGTTTCAGCAATTATATCTGAAGAGAAATTAGACATAAAACCCACACTAAGAGTAGGGTTGGTATTTTATTTGTATTTTTCTCTCTAATATATGTCAGGCACAAAATAGGCGTTCAAAACCTATTTAAATAAAAAAAAACAATTAATAAAATGTATCATATTTTTTAAAAAGTAAGATATTATTCCAGTAGAAAAAGTGTACAAAGGTTCTGTATATGCATTATCAATTTGTGTGTGTTTGTGTGTGTGTATGTACACACACATAATTTATTTTTTAAAACCTTTTTAAGGTGTCACACATTTTTAAAAAATAGATAATACCCAAGCATTTAGCTGAGAATATTGCTTTCAAAATATCCCAAAACAAAATAAGTGTGGTCAAGATTTTCCTGTAGAAAACAGAAAATTGTGTGCTCCCTTTACTTAATGTAAAATTTTTGCTGAGTTACGTTCTTATTATCATTTAGAATGGGATGCATTTATCCATCCTGTCCTTCCACACATAGCTCTTTAAAGTCCACAATGCAGTAAGTAGTATGTTAAATAAAATAACAGTAAAATTATAAGCAATGTAGAAATATATAATGTATATTACACAATACACTCCAAATCCTCTAGTTAATACCTATAAATTTACTACAATGTAGTATTAATTTCTTATGGTGAATATGAGTCAACTATAAATGTAAAATACTGTATTCATGAGTATGTAATATACAGTTCTTGTAATAAATACAGACATTCTAGTAGAATCTATCAGTGACAATATTTTAAGTGATGGTTTTCTGTTTTGACTTCAATGAATATTTTATATGTTAAGCAATTATGATGAGTGGCACAGGAAGCAAAATGATTGAAAAAGTCTAAACATAGTAGTAATATTTTTCATTATGACTATTAGGAAAACATACTCTGGAGACTATGCATTTATGTGTATGAGGTTTTTTTTACATACATAATTTTATTATGAAAATTTTTGAACATGGTAAAAATAGAAAATAGGTTTATAGTACCCCTATATCCACATTAACATATTCCACTCTTAACATTTTACTACATCTGGCTTATTATTTATCTTTTCACCTATTTATAATTCAAACCTTATTATTTTATATATTTTAAAAAATTGTGTAGACATCAGTGCACTTTTCCCTAATACCTTCACATGTATGCCATCACCTAAAGTTCAGTATTCATTTATAATTTTTGTTGTTAATTAAGTTTTCTACTATTAAGTTTTAATTTTAATTCCAGTGTAGTTAACATACAGTGTTAGGGGCGCCTGGGTGGCTCAGTGGGTTAAAGCCTCTGCCTTCAGCTCAGGTCATGATCCCAGGGTCCTGGGATGGAGGCCCGCATCAGGCTCTCTGCTCAGCAGGGAGCCTGCTTCCTCCTCTCTCTGCCTGCTTCTCTGTGATCTCCATCTGTCAAATAAATAAATAAAATCTTTAAAAAAAAACATACAGTGTTATATTAGTTTCAAGTATACAATATAGTGATTCAACACTTCCATACATCACCTGGTGCTCATCACAAGTGCACTCCTTAATCCCCAACATCTATTTAACCCATTTCCCCACCAACCTCCCTTCTGGTAACCATCAGTTTGTTCTCTATAAATGATTCTATTCTTCATTTCTCTCTCCTTCTCTCCTTTTCCTTTGCTCATTTGTTTTGTTTCTTAAATTCCACATATGAGTGAAATCATGTGGTATTTCTCTTTCTCTTACTTGTTTCTCTTAACATTATATTCTTTAGCTCCATCTAAATTGTTGCAAAGGGTAAGATTCCCCTTTCTCCGCATCCTCGCCAGCATCTGTCATTTCCTGACTTGTTAATTTTAGCCATTCTGACTGGTGTGAGGTGGTATCTCATTGTGGTTTTGATTTGTATTTCCCTGATGCCGAGTGATATGGAGCACTTTTTCATGTGTCTGTTGGCCATCTGGATGTCTTCTTTGCAGAAATGTCTGTTCATGTCCTCTGCCCATTTCTTGATTGGATTATTTGTTCTTTGCGTGTTGAGTTTGCTAAGTTCTTTATAGATTTTGGACACTAGCCCTTTATCCGATATGTCATTTGCAAATATCTTCTCCCATTCTGTCAGTTGTCTTTTGGTTTTGTTAACTGTTTCCTTTGCTGTGCAAAAGTTTTGATCTTGATAAAATCCCAATAGTTCATTTTTGCCCTTGCTTCCCTTGCCTTTGGCGATGTTCCTAGGAAGATGTTGCTGCGGTTGAGGTCGAAGAGGTTGCTGCCTGTGTTCTCCTCAAGGATTTTGATGGATTCCTTTCTCACATTGAGATCCTTTATCCATTTTGAGTCTATTTTCGTGTGTGGTGTAAGGAAATGATCCAATTTCATTTTTCTGCATGTGGCTGTCCAATTTTCCCAACACCATTTGTTGAAGAGGCTGTCTTTTTTCCATTGGATATTCTTTCCTGCTTTGTCGAAGATTAGTTGACCATAGAGTTGAGGGTCTATTTCTGGGCTCTCTATTCTGTTCCATTGATCTATGTGTCTGTTTTTGTGCCAGTACCATGCTGTCTTGATGATGACAGCTTTGTAATAGAGCTTGAAGTCCGGAATTGTGATGCCACCAACTTTGGCTTTCTTTTTCAATATCTCTTTGGCTATTCGAGGTCTTTTCTGGTTCCATATAAATTTTAGGATTATTTGTTCCATTTCTTTGAAAAAAATGGATGGTACTTTGATAGGAATTGCATTAAATGTGTAGATTGCTTTAGGTAGCATAGACATTTTCACAATATTTATTCTTCCAATCCAGGAGCATGGAACATTTTTCCATTTCTTTGTGTCTTCCTCAATTTCTTTCATGAGTACTTTATAGTTTTCTGTGTATAGATTCTTAGTCTCTTTGGTTAGATTTATTCCTAGGTATCTTATAGTTTTGGGTGCAATTGTAAATGGGATTGACTCCTTAATTTCTCTTTCTTCTGTCTTGTTGTTGGTGTAGAGAAATGCAACTGATTTCTGGGCATTGATTTTATATCCTGACACTTTACTGAATTCCTGTACAAGTTCTAGCAGTTTTGGAGTGCAGTCTTTTGGGTTTTCCACATATAGTATCATATCATCTGCGAAGAGTGATAGTTTGACTTCTTCTTTGCCGATTTGGATGCCTTTAATTTCCTTTTGTTGTCTGATTGCTGAGGCTAGGACTTCTAGTACTATGTTAAATAGCAGTGGTGATAACGGGCATCCCTGCCGTGTTCCCGACCTTAGCGGAAAAGCTCTCAGTTTTTCTCCATTGAGAATGATATTTGCGGTGGGTTTTTCATAGATGGCTTTGATAATATTGAGGTATGTGCCCTCTATCCCTACACTTTGAAGAGTTTTGATCAGGAAGGGATGCTGTACTTTGTCAAATGCTTTTTCAGCATCGATGGAGAGTATCATATGGTTCTTGTTCTTTCTTTTATTAATGTGTTGTATCACATTGATTGATTTGCGGATGTTGAACCAACCTTGCAGCCCTGGAATAAATCCCACTTGGTCGTGGTGAATAATCCTTTTAATGTACTGTTGAATCCTATTGGCTAGTATTTTGGTGAGAATTTTTGCATCTGTGTTCATCAAGGATATTGGTCTGTAGTTCTCTTTTTTGATGGGATCCTTGTCTGGTTTTGGGATCAAGGTGATGCTGGCCTCATAAAATGAGTTTGGAAGTTTTCCTTCCATTTCTATTTTTTGGAACAGTTTCAGGAGAATAGGAATTAGTTCTTCTTTAAATGTTTGGTAGAATTCCCCCGGGAAGCCATCTGGCCCTGGGCTTTTGTTTGTTTGGAGATTTTTGATGACTGTTTCAATCTCCTTACTGGTTATGGGTCTGTTCAGGTTTTCTATTTCTTCCTGGTTCAGTTGTGGTAGTTTATATGTCTCTAGGAATGCATCCATTTCTTCCAGATTGTCAAATTTGTTGGCGTAGAGTTGCTCATAGTATGTTCTTATAATTGTCTGTATTTCTTTGGTGTTCGTTGTGATCTCTCCTCTTTCATTCATGATTTTATTTATTTGGGTCCTTTCTCTTTTCTTTTTTATAAGTCTGGCCAGGGGTTTATCGATCTTATTAATTCTTTCAAAGAACCAGCTCCTAGTTTCGTTGATTTGTTCTATTGTTTTTTTGGTTTCTATTTCATTGATTTCTGCTCTGGTCTTTATGATTTCTCTTCTCCTGCTGGGTTTAGGCTTTCTTTCTTGTTCTTTCTCTAGCTCTTTTAGGTGTAGGGTTAGGTTGTGTACCTGAGACCTTTCTTGTTTCTTGAGAAAGGCTTGTACCGCTATATATTTTCCTCTCAGGACTGCCTTTGTCGTGTCCCACAGATTTTGAACCGTTGTGTTTTCATTATCATTTGTTTCCATGAATTTTTTCAACTCTTCTTTAATTTCCTGATTGACCCATTCATTCTTTAGAAGGATGCTGTTTAGTCTCCATGTAATTGGGTTCTTTCCAAATTTCCTCTTGTGATTGAGTTCTAGCTTCAGAGCATTGTGGTCTGAAAATATGCAGGGAATGATTCCAATCTTTTGATAACGGTTGAGACCTGATTTAGGACCAAGAATATGATCTATTCTGGAGAATGTTCCATGTGCACTAGAGAAGAATGTGTATTCTGTTGCTTTGGGATGAAATGTTCTGAATATATCTGTGATGTCCATCTGGTCCAGTGTGTCATTTAAGGCCTTGATTTCCTTGTTGATCTTTTGCTTGGATGATCTGTCCATTTCAGTGAGGGGAGTGTTAAAGTCCCCTACGATTATTGTATTATTGTCGATGTGTTTCTTTGATTTTGTTATTAATTGGTTTATATAGTTGGCTGCTCCCATGTTAGGGGCATAGATATTTAAAATTGTTAGATCTTCTTGTTGGACAGTTCCTTTGAGTATGATATAGTGTCCTTCCTCATCTCTTATTATAGTCTTTGGCTTAAAATCTAATTGATCTGATATAAGGATTGCCACTCCTGCTTTCTTCTGATGTCCATTAGCATGGTAAATTCTTTTCTACCCCCTCACTTTAAATCTGGAGGTGTCTTCAGGTTTAAGATGAGTTTCTTGTAGGCAACATATAGATGGGTTTTGTTTTTTTATCCATTCTGATACCCTGTGTCTTTTGATTGGGGCATTTAGCCCATTAACATTCAGGGTAAGTATTGAGAGATATGAATTTAGTGCCATTGTATTGCCTGTAAGGTGACTGTTATTTTATATTGTCTCTGTTTCTTTCTGATCTACTACTTTTAGGGTCTCTCTTTGCTTAGAGGACCCCTTTCAATATTTCCTGTAGAGCTGGTTTGGTATTTGCAAATTCTTTCAGTTTTTGTTTGTCCTGGAAGCTTTTAATCTCTCCTTCTATTTTCAATGATAGCCTAGCTGGATATAGTATTCTTGGCTGCATGTTTTTCTCATTTAGTACTCTGAATATATCATGCCAGCTCTTTCTGGCCTGCCAGGTCTCTGTGGATAAGTCTGCTGCCAATCTAATATTTTTACCATTGTATGTTACAGACTTCTTTTCCCGGGATGCTTTCAGGATCTTCTCTTTGTCACTAAGACTTGTAAATTTTACTATTAGGTGACGGGTGTGGACCTATTCTTATTGATCTTGAGGGGGGTTCTCTGAACCTCCTAGATTTTGATGCTTGTTCCCTTTGCCATATTGGGGAAATTCTCTCCAATAATTCTCTCCAATATACCTTCTGCTCCCCTCTCTCTTTCCTCTTCTTCTGGAATCCCAATTATTCTAATGTTGTTTCGTCTTATGGTGTCACTTATCTCTCGAATTCTCCCCTCGTGGTCCAGTAGCTGTTTGTCCCTCTTTTGCTCAGCTTCTTTATTCTCTGTCATTTGGTCTTCTATATCACTAATTCTTTCTTCTGCCTCATTTATCCTAGCAGTGAGAGCCTCCATTTTTGATTGCACCTCATTAATAGCTTTTTTGATTTCAACTTGGTTAGATTTTAGTTCTTTTATTTCTCCAGAAAGGGCTTTTATCTCTCCGGAGAGGGTTTCTCTAATATCTTCCATGCCTTTTTCGAGCCCGGCTAGAACGTTGAGAATCGTCATTCTGAATTCTAGATCTGACATATTACCAATGTCTGTATTGATTAGGTCCCTAGCCTTTGGTACTGCCTCTTGTTCTTTTTTTTGTGAATTTTTCCGCCTTGTCATTTTGTCCAGATAAGAATATATGAAGGAGCAAGTGAAATACTAAAAGGGTGGCAACAACCCCAGGAAAATATGCTTTAGCCAAATCAGAAGAGATTCCAAATCGTGAGGGGGGAGAAAGGGGATAAAAAGAGGTTCAGAAAGAAGAAAAAAAAAAAAAAGAAACAATTAAAAAAAGAAAACCAATAAAGAAAAAATATAAAAAGGAAAAAAAGAATATATATATTAGATAAACTAGTTAAAAAACGTTAAAAAAGGAAAGGGTAAAAGTTAAAAAAATTTAGCAGAAGAGAAAAATAAATTGAAAAAGAAAAAAAATTAAATTAACTGCAAGGCTAAAGAATCATGGGGAGAAAGCCATGAGTTCCGTGCTTTGCTTTCTCCTCCTTTGGAATTTCGCTGCTCTCCTTGGTATTGAAACTGTACTCCTTGGTAGTTGAACTTGGTCCTGGCTGGGTTTCTTGTTGATCTTCTGGGGGAGGGGCCTGTTGTAGTGATTCTCAAGTGTCTTTGCCCCAGGCGGAGTTGGACCGCCCTTACCAGGGGCCAGGCTGAGTAATCCGCTCGGGTTTGCTTTCGGGAGCTTTTGTTCTCTGAGCGCTTTCTGTAGAGTTCCGGAGGGCGGGAATGAAGATGGCGGCCTCCCGGTCTCCGGCCCGGAGGAGCCAAGAGCCTGGGGCCCCACTCCTCAGTGCGCCCTCAGAGAACAGCGCCGATTTACTCCCGTCACCCTGCCTCCGGCCGCGCTCCGAGCTGACCGAGCCTGCGACCGGTTCAAGGTAACCCCGGGCTTAGAGCTTACTCCTCGGCTCTGTCTCTGTAGCCAGCTTCCCTGTTCTAATACCTGTAAGCTCTGCGACACTCAGACACCCCCGATCCTTCTGTGACCTGCGGGACCTGAGGCCACGCTGACCCTGCGTGGGCTTCACCCCGGTTAAGCCTCTGGAGCGATGTCCCTCAGCGGAACAGACTTTTAAAAGTCCCGATTTTGTGCTCCGTTGCTCCGCCCCTTGCCGGGAGCCGGCCCCTCCCCCCGCGGTCTATCTTCCCGTCGCTTTGGATTCACTTCTCCGCCAGTCCTACCTTTCCGAAAGTGGTTGATTTTCTGTTTCTAGAGTTGCTGTTCTTCTTCTCTTCGATCTCCCGTTGGATTTGTAGGTGTTTGCAATCTTTAGATAAGCTATCTAGCTGATCTCCCGCTACCTGAAGTAGTCTCAGCCTGCTACTTCTCTGCCATCTTGACTCTCCTGCTATATATATGTATTTATACTACTTCTTCCTTGTCCATTTATCTATTGATGTACACTTGGGCAGCTTCCATATCTTGGCTATTATAAATAATGCCACTGTAAACATAGGGGTGCATTGTTAGTTTATGACTTATTTAAAAATAAAATATCCATAAAATAAAATGCCCATAACATAAGTGTATCACTTCATGAATTCTGAGAACTGTATAAGCCTGAGTAATTAAATCACATTTTAAGATTGAGAACATTACCCTCACACAAGAAAATACTTATTTCTGATAGTTTGTTCCCCAAAAAACCCCAAAGGCAACACTTCATCCTGATTAATTTCATCTCTTTTAGAAACCCATATAAATGAAGCCACACTGCATGTATTCTTTGGTGTAGCCTCCCTTCATTTAGCATGTATTTTCTGAGATTTGCCATGTTACTGTGTTTACTTGATAACTTCTTCATAGTTGTTGCTGAACAGTTTCCATATATAAATATAAATATGTAAATTTAACTCTCACTAGAACATTCCACCCTAAAACAACAGAATGCTCATTCTTCTCAAGTGCACATGGAATCTTCTCCAGAATAGACCACATACAGGGTCACAAATCAGGACTCAACTGATACCAAAAGACTGAGATTATTCCCTGCATATTCTCAGATCACAGTGCTTTGAAACTGGAGCTCAATCACAAGGAAAAGTTTGGAAGGAACTCAAACACCTGAAGCTAAAGACCACCTTGTTTAAGAATGCTTGGATCAACGAGGAGATCAAAGAAGAACTTAAACAATTTATGGAAACCAATGAGAATGAAGACACTTCGGTCCAAAACCTATGGGGTACAGGAAAGGCGATCCTAAGGGGGAAATACATAGCCATCCAAGCTTCTCTCAAAAAAATTGAGAAATCTAGAATACACCAGCTGTCTCTACATCTTAAAGAACTGGAGAATCAACAACAAATCAAACCAACTCCACACGTAAGAAGGGAAATAATCAAGATTAGAGCAGAGATCAAAAAGGTAGAAACTAGAGATACAGTAGAACATATCAATGAATCTATAAGCTGGTTTTTTGAAAGAATCAATAAGATCAATAAACCATTGGCCACACTAATCCAAAAGAAAAGAGAGAAAGCTCAAATTAATAAAATTATGAATGAAAAGGGAGAGATCACAACTAACACCAAGGAAGTAGAAACAATCATCAGAAGCTATTATCAACAGTTATATGCCAATAAGTTAAGCAACCTAGATGAAATGGATGCAATCCTGGAAAACTATAAACTCCCAAAATTGAACCAGGAAGAAATTGACAACCTGAATAGACTGATATCTAGTAACGAGATTGAAGCAGTGATCAAAAACCTCCCAAAAAATAAGAGCCCAGGACCTGACAGATTCCCTGGGGAATTCTACCAAACTTTCAAAGAAGAAATAACACCTATTCTCCTGAAGCTGTTTCAAAAAATTGAAGCAAAAGGAAAACTTCTAGACTCTTTTTATGAAGCCAGCATTACCCTGATCCCCAAACCAGGTAAAGACTACACCAAAAAGGAGAATTTCAGACCAATATCACTGATGAATATGGATGCTAAGATTCTCAACAAGATCCTAGCAAACAGAATCCAACAGCACATTAAAAAGATTATCCACCATGACCAGGTGAGATTCATCCCTGGGTTACAAGGATGGTTCAACATTGGCAAATCAATCAATGTGACAGAACAAATCAATAAGAGAAGAGAGAAGAACCACATGGTCCTCTCAATTAATGCAGAAAAAGCATTTGACAAAATCCAGCACCCGTTCCTGATTAAAATGCTTCAAAGTATAGGGATAGAGGGAACATTCCTGAACTTCATAAAATCTATCTGTGAAAGACCCACAGCAAATATCATCCTCAATGGGAAAAAGCTCACAGTCTTCCCATTGAGATCAGGAACGCAACAAGGATACCCACTCTCACCACTCTTGTTCAACACAGTATTAGAAGTCCTAGCAACAGCAATCAGACAACAAAGAGAAATAAAAGGTATCCAAATTGGCAACGAAGAAGTCAGACTCTCTCTCTTCGCAGATGACATGATTCTTTATATGGAAAACCCAAAAGACTCCACCCCCAAT